>NW_026967808.1:0-176637 GCF_028390025.1 Pseudophryne corroboree | reverse complement strand
CCTCCTGTGTGTGACATACACCCTCCCCCTCCTGTGTGTGACATACACCCCTCCCCCTCCTGTGTGTGACATACACCCTCCCCCTCCTGTGTGTGACATACACCCTCCCCCTCCTGTGTGTGACATACACCCTCCCCCTCCTGTGTGTGACATACACCCTCCCCCTCCTGTGTGTGACAATACACCCACTCCTGTATGTAACATACAACCCCCCCCTCTTGTGTGTGACATACAACCCCCCCCTCCTGTGTGTGACGTACACCCCCCCCCCTCCCGTGTGTGACGTACACCCCCCCCCCTCCGTGTGTGACGTACACCCCCCCCCCTCTCCGTGTGTGACATACACCCCCCCCCTCCCGTGTGTGAACATACACCCCCCCTCTCCGTGTGTGACATACAACCCCCCCTCCGTGTGTGACATACACCCCCCCTCCCGTGTGTGACATACACCCCCCCTCGTGTGTGACATACAACCCCCCCCCTCCCGTGTGTGACATACACCCTCCCCCTCCTGTGTGTGACATACACCCTCCCCCTCCTGTGTGTGACATACACCCTCCCCTCCTGTGTGTGACATACACCCTCCCCCTCCTGTGTGTGACATACACCCTCCCCTCCTGTGTGTGACATACACCCTCCCCTCCTGTGTGTGACATACACCTCCCCCCTCCTGTGTGTGACATACACCCTCCCCCTCCTGTGTGTGACATACACCCTCCCCCTCCTGTGTGTGACATACACCCTCCCCCTCCTGTGTGTGACATACACCCTCCCCCTCCTGTGTGTGACATACACCCTCCCCTCCTGTGTGTGACATACACCCTCCCCCTCCTGTGTGTGACATACACCTCCCCTCCTGTGTGTGACATACACCCCCCCCTCTGTGTGTGACATACACCCCCCCCCCTCCTGTGTGTGACATACACCCCCCCCTCCTGTGTGTGACATACACCCACCCCCTCCTGTGTGTGACATACAACCCCCCCCTCCTGTGTGTGACATACAACCCCCTCCTGTGTGTGACATACAACCCCCTCCTGTGTGTGACATACAACCCCCCCTCCTGTGTGTGACATACAACCCCCCCCTCCTGTGTGTGACATACACCCCCCCCCCCCTCCTGTGTGTGACATACAACCCCCCCCTCCTGTGTGTGACATACAACCCCCCCCCTCCTGTGTGTGACATACAACCCCCCCCCCCTCCTGTGTGTGACATACACCCCCCCCCTCCTGTGTGTGACATACAACCCCTCCCCTCCCTGTGTGACATACAACCCCTCCCCACTCCTGTGTGTGACATACAACTCCTCCCACTCCTGTGTGTGACATACAACCCCCCCTCCTGTGTGTGACATACAACCCCCCCTCCTGTGTGTGACATACACCCCCCCTCCTGTGTGTGACATACAACCCCCCCCTCCTGTGTGTGACATACAACCCCCCCTCCTGTGTGTGACATACAACCCCCCCTCCTGTGTGTGACATACACCCCCCCCTCCTGTGTGTGACATACACCCCCCCCTCCTGTGTGTGACATACACCCCCTCCCGTGTGTGACATACACCCCCTCCCCCTCCCGTGTGTGACATACACCCCCTCCCCCTCCCGTGTGTGACATACACCCCCTCCGTGTGTGACATACACCCCCTCCCGTGTGTGACATACACCCCCTCCGTGTGTGACATACACCCCTCCCGTGTGTGACATACACCCCCTCCCCCTCCCGTGTGTGACATACACCCCCTCCCCTCCCGTGTGTGACATACACCCCCTCCCCTTCCGTGTGTGACTACACCCCCTCCCGTGTGTGACATACACCCCCTCCCCCTCCCGTGTGTGACATACACCCCCCTCCGTGTGTGACATACACCCCCTCCCTCCTGTGTGTGACATACAACCAGCCCCACCCTGTGTGTGACATACACCCTCCTCTGTGTGTGACATACACCCCCCCCCCTCCTGTGTGTGACATACACCCCCCCCCTCCTGTGTGTGACATACACCCCCCCCCCCTCCTGTGTGTGACATACACCCCCCCCCCTCCTGTGTGTGACATAAAACCCCCCCCTCCTGTGTGTGACATACAACCCCCCCTCCTGTGTGTGACATACAACCCCCCCCTCCTGTGTGTGACATACACCCCCCCCTCCTGTGTGTGACATACAACCCCCCCCCCTCCTGTGTGTGACATACAACCCCCCCTCCTGTGTGTGACATACAACCCCCCCCCCTCCTGTGTGTGACATACAACCCCCCCTCCTGTGTGTGACATACAACCCCCCCCCCTCCTGTGTGTGACATACAACCCCCCCCCCCTCCTGTGTGTGACATACAACCCCCCCCCCTCCTGTGTGTGACATACAACCCCCCCTCCTGTGTGTGACATACAACCCCCCCCTCCTGTGTGTTGACATACAACCCCCCCTCCCTGTGTGTGACATACAACCCCCCCCTCCTGTGTGTGACATACAACCCCCCCCTCCTGTGTGTGACATACAACCCCCCCCTCCTGTGTGTGACATACAACCCCCCCCTCCTACCCCTCCTGTGTGTGACATACCCCCCCCCCTCCTACCCCTCCTGTGTGTGACATACACCCCCCCTCCCTCCTACCCCTCCTGTGTGTGACATACACCCCCCCCTCCCACCCCTCCTGTGTGTGACATACACCCCCCCTCCCACCCCTCCTGTGTGTGACATACACCCCCCCCTCCCACCCCTCCTGTGTGTGACATACACCCCCCCCTCCCACCCCTCCTGTGTGTGACATACACCCCCCCTCCTGTGTGTGACATACACCCCCCCTCCTGTGTGTGACATACACCCCCCCTCCTGTGTGACATACACCCCCCTCCTGTGTGTAACATACACCCCCCCTCCTGTGTGTAACATACACCCCCCCCCTCCTACCCCTCGTGTGTGACATACATCCCCCCCTCCTACCCCTCCTGTGTGTGACATACACCCCCCCCCCTCCTACCCCTCCTGTGTGTGACATATACACCCCCCCCTCCTACCCCTCCTGTGTGTGACATACACCCCCTCCCCCTCCTGTGTGTGACATACACCCCCCCCCTCCTACCCCTCCTGTGTGTGACATACACCCCCCCTCCTGTGTGTGACATACACCCCCCCCTCCTACCCCTCCTGTGTGTGACATACACCCCCCCTCCTACCCCTCCTGTGTGTGACATACACCCCCCCCCCCTCCTACCCCTCCTGTGTGTGACACACAACCCCCCCTCCTGTGTGTGACATACAACCCCCCCCCCCTCCTGTTGTGTGACATACAAGCCCTCCTGTGTGTGACATACAAGCCCCCCCCTCCTGTGTGTGACATACAAGCCCCCCCCTCCTGTGTGTGACATACAACCCCCCCTCCTGTGTGTGACATACAACCCCCCCTCCTGTGTGTGACATACAAGCCCCCCCCTCCTGTGTGTGACATACAACCCCCCCTCCTGTGTGTGACATACAACCCCCCCCTCCTGTGTGTGACATACAACCCCCCTCCTGTGTGTGACATACAACCCCCCCTCCTGTGTGTGACATACAACCCCCCCTCCTGTGTGTGACATACAACCCCCCCTCCTGTGTGTGACATACAACCCCCCCTCCTGTGTGTGACATACAACCCCCCCCCCTCCTGTGTGTGACATACAACCCCCCCCCTCCTGTGTGTGACATACACCCCCCCCTCCTGTGTGTGACATACACCCCCCCTCCTGTGTGTGACATACACCCCCCCTCCTGTGTGTGACATACACCCCCCCTCCTGTGTGTGACATACACCCCCCCCTCCTGTGTGTGACATACACCCCCCCCCCACTCCTGTGTGTGACATACACCCCCCCCTCCTGTGTGTGACATACACCCCCCCCTCCTGTGTGTGACATACACCCCCCCCTCCTGTGTGTGACATACACCCCCTCTCCTGTGTGTGACATACACCCCCTCTCCTGTGTGTGACATACACCCCCCCTCCTGTGTGTGACATACACCCCCCCTCCTGTGTGTGACATACACCCCCCCTCCTGTGTGTGACATACACCCCCCCTCCTGTGTGTGACATACACCCCCCCTCTCCTGTGTGTGACATACACCCCCCCCTCTCCTGTGTGTGACATACACCCCCCCCTCTCCTGTGTGTGACATACACCCCCCCTCTCCTGTGTGTGACATACACCCCCCCTCTCCTGTGTGTGACATACACCCCCTCTCCTGTGTGTGACATACACCCCCTCTCCTGTGTGTGACATACACCCCCCCTCCTGTGTGTGACATACACCCCCCCCCCCCTCCTGTGTGTGACATACAACCCCCCCTCCTGTGTGTGACATACAACCCCCCCTCCTGTGTGTGACATACAACCCCCCCTCCTGTGTGTGACATACAACCCCCCCTCCTGTGTGTGACATACACCCCCCCCTCCTGTGTGTGACATACACCCCCCCCTCCTGTGTGTGACATACAACCCCCCCTCCTGTGTGTGACATACAACCCCCCCTCCTGTGTGTGACATACAACCCCCCCTCCTGTGTGTGACATACAACCCCCCCTCCTGTGTGTGACATACAACCCCCCCTCCTGTGTGTGACATACACCCCCCCTCCTACCCCTCCTGTGTGTGACATACACCCCCCCCCCCTCCTACCCCTCCTGTGTTTGACATACACCCCCCCCTCCTGTGTGTGACATACACCCCCCCTCCTGTGTGTGACATACACCCCCCCTCCTGTGTGTGACATACACCCCCCCTCCTACCCCTCCTGTGTGTGACATACACCCCCCCCCCCCCTCCTACCCCTCCTGTGTGTGACATACACCCCCCCTCCTGTGTGTGACATACACCCCCCCTCCTGTGTGTGACATACACCCCCCCTCCTGTGTGTGACATACACCCCCCCTCCTGTGTGTGACATACACCCCCCTCTCCTACCCCTCCTGTGTGTGACATACACCCCCCCATGAGCGTACCTAGAAGAAATATATGTAAAGGACGGTCACACCAGACTGTTACATTTCTTTTCTGTTCATTCACTTTGAGTTTTGCTAATTGATAAAAAATAAACGATGTACATTTCTATATTTGGAAACATTCCCTCTGCAGCATTTCCTTATACACCTGCCAAACACTTCTCCATAATACGCTGTGTGTGTATATATCTCTCTCATCTATTGGAAGGCACCCGGCCCGATGCTACGCAGTCCATGAGTATATATATATATATATATATATATATATATATATATATATATATATATATATATATATATATATATATATATATATATATATATATATATATATATATATATATATATATACACACACATACACACACATACACACACATACACACACATACATACACACACATACACACACATACACACACATACACACATATACACACATATACACATACACACATATACACATATACATACATACATACATACATATTGAGTATCCCTTATCCAAAATTCTAAATCCCACATTTTTGGTTCCCCTACTGAGATAATAAGATTTCTCTTACGTCCTAGAGGATGCTGGGGACTCCAAAAGGACCATGGGGTATAGACGGGATCCGCAGGAGACATGGGCACACTAAGACTTTGACTGCGTGTGAACTGGCTCCTCCCTCCATGCCCCTCCTCCAGACCTCAGTTAGATTCTGTGCCCAGGAGAGACTGGATGCACACTAGGGGAGCTCTCCTGAGTTTCTCTAAAAGACTTTATGTTAGCTTTATTATTTTCAGGGAGACCTGCTGGCTACAGGCTCCCTGCATCGTGGGAGTGAGGGGAAAGAAGTCAGACCCACTTCTTCTTAGTTAAGGGCTCTGCTTCTCGGCTACTGGACACCATTAGCTCCAGAGGGTTCGATCACTTGGTGCGCCTAGCTGCTTGTTCCCGGAGCTGCGCCGTCACCCCCCTCACAGAAGACAGAAGCCGGGTGAGTATTAGAAGAACAGAAGGCTTCAGTGACGGCAGAAGACTTCAGAAATGGAGGTACAGCGCATGCGCTCCATGCTCCCACACACCAACGGCACTCGCAGGGCGCTGGGGGGGAGCGCCCTGGGCAGCAAGTTACTGAGGCTCATTTTTAACTGGCAAAAGGCTGCATATTCAGTGCCTGGGCACTGTATACGATACCCCCGCCAGTATATATATATTCAAATTTAAGCGGGACTACAGCGTGCCAGGAAAGGGCGGGGCTTAGCAGCACAGTTCACCAGCGTCATTTTATCTCTTCACAGCCGCTGCAGAGACGCTGGCCCGGACCTCCACTCTCCTTACAAGTAACAAGGGAGCAAAACGGGGGGGGGGGGGGCACAGAAAATTTGGTGCTATATATGTGTATTTTACAGCGCAGTCATCATATACTATTTATTTAGTATTATATGGGTGCTGGGGTGTGAGCTGGCATACTCCCTCTGTGTCTCTCTACAGGCTTCCCTGTGGGTCTGTCCCCTTTTGGCCGGTGATGATTTGGGAATGAATCTGTCGGCACAGCCGACTCCTGAGTGGGTAAATATGTTGAGTACATTGAATGCAAACGTGGCATTATTGTCTAAGAGGCTGGATAAATCTGATTCTCAGACACAAGCATGGAGAAAATCCATGGAGGACGCTTTGTCTCAGGTACAGACCCCCTCAGGGTCACAAAAACGTTCATTTACCCAGATGGCAGATACAGATACCGACACGGACTCTGATTCCAGTGTCGACTTCAATGAGGCCAGTTTACATCCGAAAATGGTTAAGAGTATTCAGTACGTCATTGTGGCTATTAAAGATGTTTTTCATATTTCTGAAGAACCTCCTGTTCCAGATAAGAGGGTTTGTTTATTTAAAGGGAAAGAAGCCTGAGGTGACGTTTCCCCCCTCTCATGAAATGAACGCGCTTTGTGAAAAAGCTTGGGAGTCGCCAGACAAGAGGTGGCAGATTCCCAAGAGAATTTTTATGGCATATCCTTTCCCCTCTGACGACAGGGAAAAGTGGGAGTCATCTCCCAGTGTAGACAAGGCTCTGTACCAATTGTCCAAAAAAGTGGCGCTTCCGTCTCCTGACACGGCTACTCTCAAGGATCCTGCGGATCGTAAGCAGGAAACGACATTAAAGGCCATTTATGTCACTACGGGTGCACTCCTCAGACCAGCCGTGGCGTCGGTATGGGTGAGTAGTGCTATTGCTAAGTGGGCTGATAATTTTGCATCTGATATGAATACCCTGGATAGGGATAACATTCTTTTGACTCGCGGTTATATCAGGGACGCTGCAGCTTACCTAAAGGATGCAGCGAGGGATATTGGCCTCTTGGGATCGAGGGCCAATGCCATGGCGGTCTCGGCCAGGAGGGCGCTGTGGATTCATCAATGGAATGCTGATGCTGACTCCAAGAAAGCTATGGAGGCTCTCCCATATAAAGGTAGTGTCTTGTTTGGTGACGGCCTTGCTGACCTGGTGTCTACCGCTACTGCGGGTAAGTCATCTTTTCCTCCTTATGTTCCCACACAACAGAAAAAGGCGCCCTATTATCAGATGCAGTCCTTTCGGCCTAATAAATACAAAAAAGGAAGGGGCTCGTCCTTCCTCGCTTCAAAGGGTAGAGGAAGGGGAAAAAGGTCGCTGGCTGTGTCTGGCGCCCAGGACCAAAAGTCCTCCCCCACCTCTACCAAGTCCACCGCATGACGCTGGGGCTCCCCTGCGGGAGTCCGGGCGGGTGGGGGGCCGTCTCCAAATCTTCAGTCAGGTCTGGTTTCAATCAGCCCTGGATCCTTGTGTCTTAGACATAGTGTCCCAGGGGTACAAACTAGAGATGAGCGCCTGAAATTTTTCGGGTTTTGGTTTTGGGTTCGGTTCCGCGGCCGTGTTTTGGGTTCGAACGCGTTTTGGCAAAACCTCACCGAATTATTTTTGTCGGATTCGGGTGTGTTTTGGATTCGGGTGTTTTTTTCAAAAAACCCTAAAAAACAGCTTAAATCATAGAATTTGGGGGTAATTTTGATCCCAAAGTATTATTAACCTCAAAAAACATAATTTACACTCATTTTCAGCCTATTCTGAACACATCACACCTCACAATATTATTTTTAGTCCTAAAATTTGCACCGAGGTCGCTGTGTGAGTAAGATAAGCGACCCTAGTGGCCGACACAAACACCGGGCCCATCTAGGAGTGGCACTGCAGTGTCACGCAGGATGTCCCTTCCAAAAAACCCTCCCCAAACAGCACATGACGCAAAGAAAAAAAGAGGCGCAATGAGGTAGCTGTGTGAGTAAGATTAGCGACCCTAGTGGCCGACACAAACACCGGGCCCATCTAGGAGTGGCACTGCAGTGTCACGCAGGATGTCCCTTCCAAAAAACCCTCCCCAAACAGCACATGACGCAAAGAAAAAAAGAGGCGCAATGAGGTAGCTGACTGTGTGAGTAAGATTAGCGACCCTAGTGGCCGACACAAACACCGGGCACATCTAGGAGTGGCACTGCAGTGTCACGCAGGATGTCCCTTCCAAAAAACCCTCCCCAAACAGCACATGACGCAAAGAAAAAAAGAGGCGCAATGAGGTAGCTGTGTGAGTAAGATTAGCGACCCTAGTGGCCGACACAAACACCGGGCCCATCTAGGAGTGGCACTGCAGTGTCACGCAGGATGTCCCTTCCAAAAAACCCTCCCCAATCAGCACATGATGCAAAGAAAAAGAAAAGAAAAAAGAGGTGCAAGATGGAATTATCCTTGGGCCCTCCCACCCACCCTTATGTTGTATAAACAAAACAGGACATGCACACTTTAACCAACCCATCATTTCAGTGACAGGGTCTGCCACACGACTGTGACTGATATGACGGGTTGGTTTGGACCCCCCCCAAAAAAGAAGCAATTAATCTCTCCTTGCACAAACTGGCTCTACAGAGGCAAGATGTCCACCTCATCTTCACCCTCCGATATATCACCGTGTACATCCCCCTCCTCACAGATTATCAATTCGTCCCCACTGGAATCCACCATCTCAGCTCCCTGTGTACTTTGTGGAGGCAATTGCTGCTGGTCAATGTCTCCGCGGAGGAATTGATTATAATTAATTTTAATGAACATCATCTTCTCCACATTTTCTGGATGTAACCTCGTACGCCGATTGCTGACAAGGTGAGCGGCGGCACTAAACACTCTTTCGGAGTACACACTTGTGGGAGGGCAACTTAGGTAGAATAAAGCCAGTTTGTGCAAGGGCCTCCAAATTGCCTCTTTTTCCTGCCAGTATAAGTACGGACTGTGTGACGTGCCTACTTGGATGCGGTCACTCATATAATCCTCCACCATTCTATCAATGTTGAGAGAATCATATGCAGTGACAGTAGACGACATGTCCGTAATCGTTGTCAGGTCCTTCAGTCCGGACCAGATGTCAGCATCAGCAGTCGCTCCAGACTGCCCTGCATCACCGCCAGCGGGTGGGCTCGGAATTCTGAGCCTTTTCCTCGCACCCCCAGTTGCGGGAGAATGTGAAGGAGGAGATGTTGACAGGTCGCGTTCCGCTTGACTTGACAATTTTGTCACCAGCAGGTCTTTCAACCCCAGCAGACCTGTGTCTGCCGGAAAGAGAGATCAAGGTAGGCTTTAAATCTAGGATCGAGCACGGTGGCCAAAATGTAGTGCTCTGATTTCAACAGATTGACCACCCGTGAATCCTTGTTAAGCGAATTAAGGGCTGCATCCACAAGTCCCACATGCCTAGCGGAATCGCTCCGTGTTAGCTCCTTCTTCAATGCCTCCAGCTTCTTCTGCAAAAGCCTGATGAGGGGAATGACCTGACTCAGGCTGGCAGTGTCTGAACTGACTTCACGTGTGGCAAGTTCAAAGGGCATCAGAACCTTGCACAACGTTGAAATCATTCTCCACTGCACTTGAGACAGGTGCATTCCATCTCCTATATCGTGCTCAATTGTATAGGCTTGAATGGCCTTTTGCTGCTCCTCCAACCTCTGAAGCATATAGAGGGTTGAATTCCACCTCGTTACCACTTCTTGCTTCAGATGATGGCAGGGCAGGTTCAGTAGTTTTTGGTGGTGCTCCAGTCTTCTGTACGTGGTGCCTGTACGCCGAAAGTGTCCCGCAATTTTTCTGGCCACCGACAGCATCTCTTGCACGCCCCTGTCGTTTTTTAAAAAATTCTGCACCACCAAATTCAAGGTATGTGCAAAACATGGGACGTGCTGGAATTTGCCCATATTTAATGCACACACAATATTGCTGGCGTTGTCCGATGCCACAAATCCACAGGAGAGTCCAATTGGGGTAAGCCATTCCGCGATGATCTTCCTCAGTTGCCGTAAGAGGTTTTCAGCTGTGTGCGTATTCTGGAAAGCGGTGATACAAAGCGTAGCCTGCCTAGGAAAGAGTTGGCGTTTGCGAGATGCTGCTACTGGTGCCGCCGCTGCTGTTCTTGCGGCGGGAGTCCATACATCTACCCAGTGGGCTGTCACAGTCATATAGTCCTGACCCTGCCCTGCTCCACTTGTCCACATGTCCGTGGTTAAGTGGACATTGGGTACAACTGCATTTTTTAGGACACTGGTGAGTCTTTTTCTGACGTCCGTGTACATTCTCGGTATCGCCTGCCTAGAGAAGTGGAACCTAGATGGTATTTGGTAACGGGGGCACACTGCCTCAATAAATTGTCTAGTTCCCTGTGAACTAACGGCGGATACCGGACGCACGTCTAACACCAACATAGTTGTCAAGGACTCAGTTATCCGCTTTGCAGTAGGATGACTGCTGTGATATTTCATCTTCCTCGCAAAGGACTGTTGAACAGTCAATTGCTTACTGGAAGTAGTACAAGTGGGCTTACGACTTCCCCTCTGGGATGACCATCGACTCCCAGCGGCAACAACAGCAGCGCCAGCAGCAGTAGGCGTTACACGCAAGGATGCATCGGAGGAATCCCAGGCAGGAGAGGACTCGTCAGACTTGCCAGTGACATGGCCTGCAGGACTATTGGCATTCCTGGGGAAGGAGGAAATTGACACTGAGGGAGTTGGTGGGGTGGTTTGCGTGAGCTTGGTTACAAGAGGAAGGGATTTACTGGTCAGTGGACTGCTTCCGCTGTCACCCAAAGTTTTTGAACTTGTCACTGACTTATTATGAATGCGCTGCAGGTGACGTATAAGGGAGGATGTTCCGAGGTGGTTAACGTCCTTACCCCTACTTATTACAGCTTGACAAAGGGAACACACGGCTTGACACCTGTTGTCCGCATTTCTGGTGAAATACCTCCACACCGAAGAGCTGATTTTTTTGGTATTTTCACCTGGCATGTCAACGGCCATATTCCTCCCACGGACAACAGGTGTCTTCCCGGGTGCCTGACTTAAACAAACCACCTCACCATCAGAATCCTCCTGGTCAATTTCCTCCCCAGCGCCAGCAACACCCATATCCTCCTCATCCTGGTGTACTTCAACACTGACATCTTCAATCTGACTATCAGGAACTGGACTGCGGGTGCTCCTTCCAGCACTTGCAGGGGGCGTGCAAATAGTGGAAGGCGCATGCTCTTCACGTCCAGTGTTGGGAAGGTCAGGCATCGCAAACGACACAATTGGACTCTCCTTGTGGATTTGGGATTTCAAAGAACGCACAGTTCTTTGCGGTGCTTTTGCCAGCTTGAGTCTTTTCAGTTTTCTAGCGAGAGGCTGAGTGCTTCCATCCTCATGTGAAGCTGAACCACTAGCCATGAACATAGGCCAGGGCCTCAGCCGTTCCTTGCCACTCCGTGTGGTAAATGGCATATTGGCAAGTTTACGCTTCTCCTCCGACAATTTTATTTTAGGTTTTGGAGTCCTTTTTTTTTCTGATATTTGGTGTTTTGGATTTGACATGCTCTGTACTATGACATTGGGCATCGGCCTTGGCAGACGACGTTGCTGGCATTTCATCGTCTCGGCCATGACTAGTGGCAGCAGCTTCAGCACGAGGTGGAAGTGGATCTTGATCTTTCCCTAATTTTGGAACCTCAACTTTTTTGTTCTCCATATTTTATAGGCAGAACTAAAAGGCACCTCAGGTAAACAATGGAGATGGATGGATTGGATAGTTTACTAGTATACAATTATGGACGGACTGCCACGGTTAGGTGGTATAAAAAAAACCACGGTTAGGTGGTATATATTATAATAATAATACAATTATGGATGGACGGACTGCCTGCCGACTGCCGACACAGAGGTAGCCACAGCCGTGAACTACCGCACTGTACACTGGTTGATAAAGAGATAGTAGTATACTCGTAACAACTAGTATGACACTATGACGACGGTATAAAGAATGAAAAAAAAACCACGGTTAGGTGGTATATATTATAATAATAATACAATTATGGATGGACGGACTGCCTGCCGCCTGCCGACACAGAGGTAGCCACAGCCGTGAACTACCGCACTGTACACTGGTTGATAAAGAGATAGTAGTATACTCGTAACAACTAGTATGACACTATGACGACGGTATAAAGAATGGAAAAAAAACCACGGTTAGGTGGTATATATTATAATAATAATACAATTATGGATGGACGGACTGCCTGCCGACTGCCGACACAGAGGTAGCCACAGCCGTGAACTACCGCACTGTACACTGGTTGATAAAGAGATAGTAGTATACTCGTAACAACTAGTATGACACTATGACGACGGTATAAAGAATGGAAAAAAAACCACGGTTAGGTGGTATATATTATAATAATAATACAATTATGGATGGACGGACTGCCTGCCGACTGCCGACACAGAGGTAGCCACAGCCGTGAACTACCGCACTGTACACTGGTTGATAAAGAGATAGTAGTATACTCGTAACAACTAGTATGACACTGACGACGGTATAAAGAATGGAAAAAAAACCACGGTTAGGTGGTATATATTATAATAATAATACAATTATGGATGGACGGACTGCCTGCCGACTGCCGACACAGAGGTAGCCACAGCCGTGAACTACCGCACTGTACACTGGTTGATAAAGAGATAGTAGTATACTCGTAACAACTAGTATGACACTATGACGGTATAAAGAATGAAAAAAAAACCACGGTTAGGTGGTATATATTATAATAATAATACAATTATGGATGGACGGACTGCCTGCCGACTGCCGACACAGAGGTAGCCACAGCCGTGAACTACCGCACTGTACACTGGTTGATAAAGAGATAGTAGTATACTCGTAACAACTAGTATGACACTATGACGACGGTATAAAGAATGGAAAAAAAACCACGGTTAGGTGGTATATATTATAATAATAATACAATTATGGATGGACGGACTGCCTGCCGACTGCCGACACAGAGGTAGCCACAGCCGTGAACTACCGCACTGTACACTGGTTGATAAAGAGATAGTAGTATACTCGTAACAACTAGTATGACACTATGACGACGGTATAAAGAATGGAAAAAAAACCACGGTTAGGTGGTATATATTATAATAATAATACAATTATGGATGGACGGACTGCCTGCCGACTGCCGACACAGAGGTAGCCACAGCCGTGAACTACCGCACTGTACACTGGTTGATAAAGAGATAGTAGTATACTCGTAACAACTAGTATGACACTATGACGGTATAAAGAAAGAAAAAAAAATACCACGGTTAGGTGGTATATATTGTAATACAATTATGGATGGACGGACTGCCTGCCGAGTTCCGACTGCCGACACAGAGGTAGCCACAGCCGTGAACTACCGCACTGTACTGTGTCTGCTGCTAATATAGACTGGTTGATAAAGAGATAGTATACAACAATATACTACTATACTGGTGGTCAGGCACTGGTCACCACTAGTCACACTGGCAGTGGCACTCCTGCAGCAAAAGTGTGCACTGTTTAATTTTAAATTAATATAATATTATGTACTCCTGGGGGCTCCTGCTATAACAACCTGCAGTGCTCCCCAGTCTCCCCCACAATTATTATAAGCTTTGCCTTTTATACATTGATGTGCAGCACACTGGGCTGAGCTGAGTGCACACAGACTGAGTCACACTGTGTGACTGGCTGCTGCTGTGTATCGTTTTTTTTCAGGCAGAGAACGGATATAGCAGAGAACGGATATATATTAAAATAAATAAAAGTTAACTAACAACAACTGCACTGGTCACTGTGGTAAACTCTGTCTGACTCTGCACAATCTCTCTCTCTCTTCTAATCTAATTTCTAATGGAGAGGACGCCAGCCACGTCCTCTCCCTATCAATCTCAATGCACGTGTGAAAATGGCGGCGACGCGCGGCTCCTTATATAGAATCCGAGTCTCGCGAGAATCCGACAGCGTCATGATGACGTTCGGGCGCGCTCGGGTTAACCGAGCAAGGCGGGAGGATCCGAGTCTGCTCGGACCCGTGAAAAAAACATGAAGTTCGTGCGGGTTCGGTTTCAGAGAAACCGTACCCGCTCATCTCTAGTACAAACTGGAGTTTCAGGAGATGCCCCCCCCCCCCCTCCGCTTTTTCAAATCGGCCTTGACAGTTTCTCTTCTAGAAAGAGAAGTGGTAAAGGCTGCGATACAAAAGCTGTGTCAACAGAGGGTCATTGTGTCCGTTCCCCCGTCCCAACAGGGGGGAAGGGTTCTATTCGAGCCTCTTTGTGTTACCGAAGCCGGACGGTTCGGTCAGACTGATTCTGAACCTAAAATCCCTCAATCCATACTTTAAAAACTTTCAAGTTCAAGATGGGATCTCTTCGAGCTGTGATCTCCAGCTTAGAAGGGGGGGGATTTTATGGCGTCAGTCGACCATACAGGATGCCTACTTACATGTCCCGATATATCCTCCTCATCAGGCCTTCCTGAGATTTGCGGTGCAGGATTGTCATTACCAATTTCAGACGTTGTCGTTTGGGCTTTCCACGGCCCCGAGGGTCTTCACCAAGGTGATGGCGACAATGATGGTACTCCTACGCAGCAGGGGTCACAATTATCCCGTACTTGGACGATCTGATAAAGGCGAGATCAAAGGAGCAGTTGCTAAGAAATGTGGAACTCTCCCTGACGGTACTGCAACAACATGGTTGGATTCTAAATTTGCCAAAGTCTCACTTGACTCCGACAACTCGGCTGCCCTTCTTGGGCATGATTCTAGACACGGAACTACGGAGGGTGTTTCTTCCGGCGGAAAAAGCTCTGGAAATCCAGAGCATGGTCAAGGAGCTTCTGAGACCGGCAAGAGTGTCTACTCATCAATGCACTCGAGTGCTAGGGAAGATGGTTGCGGCTTACGAAGCCATTCCGTTTGGCAGGTTTCATGCCCGGGTGTTTCAGTGGGATCTGCTGAACAAATGGTCCGGGTCTCACCTGCACATGCACCGGAAAATAAGTCTATCTTCCAGGGCCAGAATTTCTCTCCTGTGGTGGCTGCAAGGCTCTTACCTTCTAGAGGGACGCCGCTTCAGAATCCAGGATTGGGCCGTACTGACCACAGATGCAAGTCTCCGAGGCTGGGGCGCAGTCACACAAGGAAGAAATTTCCAAGCCAGGAATCGTGTCTCCACATAAATGTTCTCGAGTTAAGAGCCATTTACAATGGCCTTCTGCAAGCGAAGAACCTTCTGCAAGGTCTCCCTGTCCTGATCCAGTCGGACAACATAACAGCGGTGGCGTACGTAAACCGCCAGGGCGGAACAAGGAGCAGGGCGGCAATGGCGGAGGCCACAAAAGTTCTCCGCTGGGCGGAAAAGCATGTGAGCGCTCTATCAGCAGTCTTCCTTCCGGGCGTGGACAACTGGGAAGCAGATTTCCTCAGCAGACACGATCTCCATCCAGGAGAGTGGGCTCTTCATCAAGAGGTATTTGCAGAAGTGACAAGGTGTAGGGGAGTTCCTCAAATAGACATGATGGCGTCTCGCCTCAACAAGAAGCTTCCGAGGTATTGTTCCAGGTCAAGGGACCCCCAAGTCTGTGCAGTGGACGCCCTGGTAACCCCGTGGGTTTTTCAGTCGGTGTATGTGTTCCCTCTGCTTCCTCTCATTCCAAGAGTGTTGAGGATTCTGAGACGAACAAGGGTTCAGGCAATTCTCGTCGTTCCAGATTGGCCACGGAGGGCCTGGTATCCGGATCTTCAGGAATTACTAGTAGAAGATCCCTAGCCGCTTCCTCTAAGAGAGGACCTGTTACTGCAGGGGCCATGCGTGTTTACGGACTTACCGCGGCTGCGTTTGACGGTGTGGAGGTTGAACGCTAAATCCTAGCTTGGAAAGGTATTCCCGGTGAGGTCATCCCCACTCTCCTTAAGGCTAGAAAGGAGGTCACGGCAAAGCATTATCGCCGTATTTGGAGAAAATGTGTGTCGTGGTGTGAAACCAAAGCAGCTCCTGCGGAGGAGTTTCACTTGGGTCGTTTCCTCCACTTTTTGCAGGCAGGCGTGGATGCGGGCCTGAAATTGGGTTCCATCAAAGTGCAGATTTTGGCTTTTATCTATTTTCTTTCAGAAAGAATTGGCCGCCCTTCCCGAGGTTCAGACTTTCGTGAAGGGAGTGCTGCATATCCATACTCCGTTTGTGCCACCCGTGGCACCGTGGGATCTTGACGTGGTGTTGCAGTTTCTTATGTCTCACTGGTTTGAACCTTTGCGAAAGGTTCAGTTAAAGTTTCTCACTTGGAAAGTGGTCATGCTTTTGGCCTTGGCGTCTGCCAGAATTGGCGGCTTTGTCTCACAAGAGCCCATACTTGATTTTCCATGTGGATAGAGCTGAATTGAGGACTCGTCAACAATTTCTGCCGAAGGTGGTTTCTTCGTTTCACATAAATCAACCTATTGTGGTACCCGTGGCTACGGAGGCTGTCGCAGTGCCAAAGTCTCTTGATGTCGTAAGAGCTTTAAAAATTTATGTCGACAGAACGGCTCTTACTAGGAAGACAGATGCTCTGTTTGTCCTGTATGCTTCCAACAAGATTGGAAATCCTGCTTCCAAGCAGACTATTGCACGCTGGATTTGTAATACGATTCAGCAGGCTCATTCTACGGCTGGGCTGCCGTTGCCGTAGTCAGTAAAGGCCCATTCTACCAGGAAGGTGGGCTCTTCTTGAACGGGTGCCCGAGGGGTCTCGGCACTTCAACTTTGAACCCGACCAAGTAGCTGCTCGGCAAACACTTTTGCTAAGTTCTATAAGTTTGATACCCTGGCTGAGGAGGACCTCATGTTTGCTCAATCGGTGCTGCAGACTCGTCCGCACTCTCCCGCCCGGTCTGGAGCTTTGGTATAGACCCCATAGTCCTATTGGAGTCCCCAGCATCCTCTAGGACGTAAGAGAAAACAGGATTTTAATACCTACCAGTAAATCCTTTTCTCCTAGTCCGTAGAGGATGCTGGGCGCCCGTCCCGGTGCGGACTGTTCCTTGCAGTTGTATTGTTGTTTTTGGTTACACGATGATTGGTTATGTTCAGCTTGTTGCTGTATTTTTTTTTTCCCGTTCATACTGTTATCTGGTGTTCCTGCTACTCCAGTTGTACGGTGTGAGCTGGTATGTGTCTCACCCTTAGTTTAACAAAAATCCTTTTCCTCGAAATGTCCGTCTCTCCTGGGCACGGTTCCTATAACTGAGGTCTGGAGGAGGGGCATAGAGGGAGGAGCCAGTTTACACCCATTCAAAGTCTTTTAGTGTGCCCATGTCTCCTGCGGATCCCGTCTATACCCCATGGTCCTTTTGGAGTCTCCAGCATCCTCTACGGACTAGGAGAAAAGGATTTACCGGTAGGTATTAAAAGCCTATTAAATAAAATGTATGTATATGTATGTATGTATATATATATATATATATATATATATATATATATATATATATATATATATATATATATATATATATATATATACTGCTCAAAAAAATAAAGGGAACACTAAAATAACACATCCTAGATCTGAATGAATGAAATATTCTTATTAAATACTTTGTTCTTTACATAGTTGAATGTGCTGACAACAAAATCACACAAAAATTATCAATGGAAATCAAATTTATTAACCCATGGAGGTCTGGATTTGGAGTCACCCTCAAAATTAAAGTGGAAAAACACACTACAGGCTGATCCAACTTTGATGTAATGTCCTTAAAACAAGTCAAAATGAGGCTCAGTAGTGTGTGTGGCCTCCACGTACCTGTATGACCTCCCTACAACCCACACAAGTGGCTCAGGTAGTGCAGCTCATCCAGGATGGCACATCAATGCGAGCTGTGGCAAGAAGGTTTGCTGTGTCTGTCAGCGTAGTGTCCAGAGCATGTAGGCGCTACCAGGAGACAGGCCAGTACATCAGGAAACGTGGAGGAGGCCGTAGGATGGCAACAACCCAGCAGCAGGACCGCTACCTCCGCCTTTGTGCAAGGAGGAACAGGAGGAGCCCTGCCAGAGCCCTGCAAAATGACCTCCAGCAAGCCACAAATGTGCATGTGTCTACTCAAACGATCAGAAACAGACTCCATGAGGGTGGTATGAGGGCCCGACGTCCACAGGTGGGGGTTGTGCTTACAGCCCAACACCGTGCAGGACGTTTGGCATTTGCCAGAGAACACCAAGATTGGCAAATTCACCACTGGCGCCCTGTGCTCTTCACAGATGAAAGCAGGTTCTCACTGAGCACATGTGACAGACGTGACAGAGTCTGGAGACGCCAAGGAGAACGTTCTGCTGCCTGCAATATCCTCCAGCATGACCGGTTTGGCAGTGGGTCAGTAATGGTGTGGGGTGGAATTTCTTTGGGGGGCCGCACAGCCCTCCATGTGCTCGCCAGAGGTAGCCTGACTGCCATTAGGTACTGAGATGAGATCCTCAGACCCCTTGTGAGACCATATGCTGGTGCGGTTGGCCCTGGGTTCCTCCTAATGCAAGACAATGCTAGACCTCATGTGGCTGGAGTGTGTCAGCAGTTCCTGCAAGATGAACGCATTGATGCTATGGACTGGCCCGCCCGTTCCCCAGACCTGAATCCAATTGAGCACATCTGGGACATCATGTCTCGCTCCATCCACTAACGCCACGTTGCATCACAGACTGTCCAGGAGTTGGCGGATGCTTTAGTCCAGGTCTGGGAGGAGATCCCTCAGGAGACCATCCGCCACCTCATCAGGAGCATGCCCAGGCGTTGTAGGGAGGTCATACTGGCACGTGGAGGCCACACACACTACTGAGCCTCATTTTGACTTGTTTTAAGGACATTACATCAAAGTTGGATCAGCCTGTAGTGTGTTTTTCCACTTTAATTTTGAGGGTGACTCCAAATCCAGACCTCCATGGGTTAATAAATTTGATTTCCATTGATAATTTTTGTGTGATTTTGTTGTCAGCACATTCAACTATGTAAAGAACAAAGTATTTAATAAGAATATTTCATTCATTCAGATCTAGGATGTGTTATTTTAGTGTTCCCTTTATTTTTTTGAGCAGTGTGTATGTGTATATATATATATACACACACACACACACACACACACACACACACACACACACACACACACACACACACACACACACACACACACACACACACACACACACACACACACACCAACACCAACACCAACACCAACACCAACATGGAAAGATGAGGCGGCACTCAGAGTCTTGAAAAAACTATAACTTGGAGTTTTTTCAAGACTGAGTGCCGCCTCATCTTTCCATGTTGGTATTCATATGGTTTTTGTACCTGGAGGAGGGCACCTGAGCAAGCCAGCCCCATTGTCGGGGCAGTGCCCAGTGCTGTAGCATAAAAGTGGTTAGTTAGATATATAGATAGATAGATAGATAGATAGATAGATAGATAGATATATCTATCTATCATCTCAGTAGGGGACCCAAAAATGTGTGATTTTTAATTTTGGATAAGGGATACATACAATGGTGCGGCACTCGTGCTGATCTCAGAAATAAATGGACGGTAGTCCTTCTTGCTTTTTATATATATATATATATATATATATATATATATATATATATATATATATATATATATATATATATATATATATATATATATATATATATATATATATATATACATATACATATATACATATATATAATAATATAATAAAAAAAATCTTACTTTTTTTCACGCACTCACCTGACATGTTACAGGTTTACATGTTTTGTTTTATTTCTACTTCCTGTACATTTCTCACCTCCTGTCTCTATTCCTACAGAGACTGACGTCCTATTTACACGGGAAGCTCTCCCCGCCATACATCGTCAACCTGGATCCAGCCGTGCATGAGATACCGTTCCCTGCCAATATAGGTACTGACCCCCCCCCTATACCATATACACCCCTTCCCTGCTAATATAGGTACTGACCCCCTATATTATATACACCCCTTCCCTGCCAATATAGGTACTGACCTCCCCTATACCATATACACCCCTTCCCTGCCAATATAGGTACTGACCTCCTAAACCATATACACCCCTTCCCTGCCAATATAGGTACTGACCCCCTATTCCATATACACCCCTTCCCTGCCAATATAGGTACTGACCCCCCCTATACCATATACACCCCTTCCCTGCCAATATAGGTACTGACCCCCCCTATACCATATACACCCCTTCCCTGCCAATATAGGTACTGACCCCCTATACCATATACACCCCTTCCCTGCCAATATAGGTACTGACCCCCCCCCCTATACCATATACACCCCTTCCCTGCCAATATAGGTACTGACCCCCTCTATACCATATACACCCCTTCCCTGCCAATATAGGTACTGACCCCCTCTATACCATATACACCCCTTCCCTGCCAATATAGGTACTGACCCCCTATACCATATACACCCCTTCCCTGCCAATATAGGTACTGACCCCCTATACCATATACACCCCTTCCCTGCCAATATAGGTACTGACCCCCTATACACCCCTTCCCTGCCAATATAGGTACTGACCCCCTATACCATATACACCCCTTCCCTGCCAATATAGGTACTGACCCCCCTATACCCCCTTCCCTGCCAATATAGGCACTGACCCCTTGTACCATATACACCCCTTCCCTGCCAATATAGGCACTGACCCCTTATACCATATACACCCCTTCCCTGCCAATATAGGCACTGACCCCTTATACCATATACACCCCTTCCCTGCCAATATAGGTACTAACCCCCCCCCCCCATATACCATATACACCCCTTCCCTGCCAATATAGGTACTGACCCCCTGTACCATATACACCCCTTCCCTGCCAATATCGGTACTGACCCCTTATACCATATACACCCCTTCCCTGCCAATATAGGCACTGACCCCCCTATACCATATACACCCCTTCCCTGCCCATATAGGTACTGACCCCCCTATACCATATACTTCCCTTCCAATATAGGTACTGACCCCTTATACCATATACACCCCTTCCCTGCCAATATAGGTACTGACCCCTTATACCATATACACCCCTTCCAATATAGGTACTGACCCCCCCTATACCATATACACCCCTTCCAATATAGGTACTGACCCCCCCTATACCATACACACCCCTTCCCTTCCAATATAGTTACTGACCCCCTATACCATATACACCCCTTCCCTACCAATATAGGTCCTAAACCCTATACCATATACACCCCATCTCTGCCAATATAGGTACTGACCCATTATACCATATACTTCCCTTCCAATATAGGTACTGACCCCTTATACCATATACTTCCCTTCCCTGCCAATATAGGTACTGTTCCCCCTATACCAGGCCTGGCCAACCTGTGGCTCTCCAGCTGTTGTAAAACTACAAGTCCCATCATGCCTTGCCACAGTTTTGCTATTAGGGAATGCTAAAACTGTGGCAGGGCATGCTGGGATGTGTAGTTTCACTACATCTGGAGAGCCACAGGTTGGCCAGGCCTGCCCTATACCATATACACCCCTTCCCTGCCAATATAGGTACTGACCCCCTATACCATATACACCCCATCTCTGCCAATATAGGTACTGACCCCCTATACCATATACACCCCTTCCCTGCCAATATAGGTACTGACCCCCTATACCATATACACCCCTTCCCTGCCAATATAGGTACTGACCCCCTATACCATATACACCCCTTCCCTGCCAATATAGGTACTGACTCCTTATACCATATGCACCCCTTCCCTGCCAA
This sequence comes from Pseudophryne corroboree, assembly GCF_028390025.1. Taxonomy (NCBI): domain Eukaryota; kingdom Metazoa; phylum Chordata; class Amphibia; order Anura; family Myobatrachidae; genus Pseudophryne; species Pseudophryne corroboree. The sequence continues at coordinate 154,469 of NW_026967808.1, read as the reverse complement.
TATAGGTACTGACCCCCTATACCATATACACCCCATCCCTGTCAATATAGGTACTGACCCCCCCTTTACCATATGCACCCCTCCCCTGCCAATATAGGTACTGACCCCCTATACCATATACACCCCTTCCCTGCCAATATCGGTACTGACTCCCCCTTTACCATATACACCCCTTCCCTGCCAATATAGGTACTGACCCCCTATACCATATACACCCCTTCCCTGCCAATATAGTTACTGACCCCCTATACCATATACACCCCTTCCCTGCCAATATAGGTACTGACCCCCCTATACCATATACACCCCTTCCCTGCCAATATAGGTACTGACCCCCTATACCCCCCTTCCCTGCCAATATTGGCACTGACCCCTTATACACCCCTTCCCTGCCAATATAGGCACTGACCCCTTATACACCCCTTCCCTGCCAATATAGGTACTGACCCCCTATATCATATACACCCCTTCCCTGCCAATATCTGTACTGACCCCTTATACACCCCTTCCCTGCCAATATAGATACTGACCCCCTTTACCATATACACCCCTTCCCTGCCAATATAGGTACTGACCCCCCTATACCATATACACCCCTTCCCTGCCAATATAGGTACTGACCCCTTATAGCATATACACCACTTCCCTGCCAATATCGGTACTGACCCCTTATACCATATACACCCCTTCCCTGCCAATATAGGTACTGACCCCTTATACCATATACACCCCTTCCCTGCCAATATAGGTACTGACCCCCTATACCATATACACCCCTTCCCTGCCAATATAGGTACTGACTCCTTATACCATATACACCCCTTCCCTGCCAATATAGGTACTGACCCCCTATACCTTATACACCCCTTCCCTGCCAATATAGGTACTGACCCCCTTTACCATATACACCCCTTCCCTGCCAATATCGGTACTGACTCCCCCTATACCATATGCACCCCTTCCCTGCCAATATAGGTACTGACCCCCTATACACCCCTTCCCTGCCAATATCGGTACTGACTCCCCCCTATACCATATACACCCCTTCCCTGCCAATATCGGTACTGACTCCCCCCTATACCATATACACCCCTTCCCTGCCAATATCGATACTGACTCCCCCCCCCCCCCCCCCCCCCCCTATACCATATACACCCCTTCCCTGCCAATATCGGTACTGACTCCCCCCCTATACCATATACACCCCTTCCCTGCCAATATCGATACTGACTCCCCCCCCCCCCCCCTATACCATATACACCCCTTCCCTGCCAATATCGGTACTGACTCCCCCCTATACCATATACACCCCTTCCCTGCCAATATCGATACTGACTCCCCCCCCCCCCCCCCCCCCTATACCATATACACCCCTTCCCTGCCAATATAGGTACTGACCCCCTTATACCATATACACCACTTCCCTGCCAATATAGGTACTGACCTCCCCTATACCATATACACCACTTCCCTGCCAATATAGGTACTGACCAATTATACCATATACACCCCTTCCCTGCCAATATAGGTACTGACCCCCTATACCATATACACCCCGTCCCTGCCAATATAGGTACTGACCCCCTATACCATATACACCACTTCCCTGCCAATATCGGTACTGACTCCCCCTTTACCATATACACCCCTTCCCTGCCAATATAGGTACTGACCCCCTATACCATATACACCCCTTCCCTGCCAATATAGTTACTGACCCCCTATACCATATACACCCCTTCCCTGCCAATATAGGTACTGACCCCCCTATACCATATACACCCCTTCCCTGCCAATATAGGTACTGACCCCCTATACCCCCCTTCCCTGCCAATATTGGCACTGACCCCTTATACACCCCTTCCCTGCCAATATAGGCACTGACCCCTTATACACCCCTTCCCTGCCAATATAGGTACTGACCCCCTATATCATATACACCCCTTCCCTGCCAATATCTGTACTGACCCCTTATACACCCCTTCCCTGCCAATATAGGTACTGACCCCCTATACCATATACACCCCTTCCCTGCCAATATTGGCACTGACCCCTTATACACCCCTTCCCTGCCAATATAGGTACTGACCCCCTATACCATATACACCCCTTCCCTGCCAATATAGGCACTGACCCCTTATACCATATACACCCCTTCCCTGCCAATATAGGCACTGACCCCTTATACCATATACACCCCTTCCCTGCCAATATAGGTACTGACCCCCTTTACCATATACACCCCTTCCCTGCCAATATCGGTACTGACCCATTATACCATATACACCCCTTCCCTGCAAATATCGGTACTGACCCATTATACCATATACACCCCTTCCCTGGCAATATAGGTACTGACCCCCTATACCATATACACACCTTCCCTGCCAATATATGTACAGACCCCCTATACCATATACACACCTTCCCTGCCAATATAGGTACTGACCCCCTATACCATATACACCCCTTCCCTGCCAATATCCTTACTGACTCCCCCTATACCATATACACCCCTTCCCTGCCAATATAGGTACTGACACCCCCCCCCCCCCTTATACCATATACACCCCTTCCCTGCCAATATAGGTACTGACCCCCCCTATACCATATACACCCCTTCTCTGCCAATATAGGTACTGACCCCCCTATACCATATACTTCCCTTCCAATATAGGTACTGACCCCCTTTACCATATACACCCCTTCCCTGCCAATATCGGTACTGACCCATTATACCATATACACCCCTTCCCTGCAAATATCGGTACTGACCCATTATACCATATACACCCCTTCCCTGGCAATATAGGTACTGACCCCCTATACCATATACACACCTTCCCTGCCAATATATGTACAGACCCCCTATACCATATACACACCTTCCCTGCCAATATAGGTACTGACCCCCCTATACCATATACACCCCTTCCCTGCCAATATCCTTACTGACTCCCCCTATACCATATACACCCCTTCCCTGCCAATATAGGTACTGACAACCCCCCCCCCCCTTATACCATATACACCCCTTCCCTGCCAATATAGGTACTGACCCCCCCTATACCATATACACCCCTTCTCTGCCAATATAGGTACTGACCCCCCTATACCATATACTTCCCTTCCAATATAGGTACTGACCCCTTATACCATATACACCCCTTCCCTGCCAATATCCTTACTGACTCCCCCTATACCTCATACACTCCTTCCCTGCCAATATAGGTACTGACCCCCCTATACCATATACTTCCCTTCCAATATAGGTACTGACCCCTTATACCATATACACCCCTTCCCTGCCAATATAGGTACTGACCCCTTATACCATATACACCTCTTCCCTGCCAATATAGGTACTGACCCCCCCCTATACCATATACACCCCTTCCAATATAGGTACTGACCCCTATACCATATACACCCCTTCCCTACCAATATAGGTCCTGGCCCCTATACTATATACACCCCATCTCTGCCAATATAGGTACTGTCCCCCCTATACCATATACACCCCTTCCCTGCCAATATAGGTACTGACCCCCTATACCATATACACCCCATCTCTGCCAATATAGGTACTGACCCCCTATACCATATACACCCCTTCCCTGCCAATATAGGTACTGACTCCTTATACCATATGCACCCCTTCCCTGCCAATATAGGTACTGACCCCCTATACCATATACACCCCTTCCCTGCCAATATAGGTACTGACCCCCTATACCATATACACCCCTTCCCTGCCAATATAGGTACTGACCCCCTATACCATATACACCCCATCCCTGCCAATATAGGTACTGACCCCCCTTTACCATATGCACCCCTCCCCTGCCAATATAGGTACTGACCCCCTATACCATATACACCCCTTCCCTGCCAATATAGGTACGGACCCCCTATACCATATACACCCCTTCCCTGCCAATATAGGTACTGACCCCCCTATACCATATACACCCCTTCCCTGCCAATATAGGTACTGACCCCCTATACCATATACACCCCTTCCCTGCCAATATAGGTACTGACCCTCCTATACCATATACACCCCTTCCCTGCCAATATAGGTACTGACCCCCTATACCATATACACCCCTTCCCTGCCAATATAGGTACTGACCCCCTATACCATATACACCCCTTCCCTGCCAATATAGGTACTGACCCCCCTATACCATATACACCCCTTCCCTGCCAATATAGGTACTGACCCCCTCTATACCATATACACCCCTTCCCTGCCAATATAGGTACTGACCCCCCTCTATACCATATACACCCCTTCCCTGCCAATATAGGTACTGACCCCCTCTATACCATATACACCCCTTCCCTGCCAATATAGGTACTGACCCCCTATACCATATACACCCCTTCCCTGCCAATATAGGTACTGACCCCCTATACACCCCTTCCCTGCCAATATAGGTACTGACCCCCTATACCATATACACCCCTTCCCTGCCAATATAGGTACTGACCCCCCTATACCCCCTTCCCTGCCAATATAGGCACTGACCCCTTGTACCATATACACCCCTTCCCTGCCAATATAGGCACTGACCCCTTATACCATATACACCCCTTCCCTGCCAATATAGGCACTGACCCCTTATACCATATACACCCCTTCCCTGCCAATATAGGTACTGACCCCTTATACCATATACACCCCTTCCAATATAGGTACTGACCCCCCCTATACCATATACACCCCTTCCAATATAGGTACTGACCCCCCCTATACCATACACACCCCTTCCCTTCCAATATAGTTACTGACCCCCTATACCATATACACCCCTTCCCTACCAATATAGGTCCTAAACCCTATACCATATACACCCCATCTCTGCCAATATAGGTACTGACCCATTATACCATATACTTCCCTTCCAATATAGGTACTGACCCCTTATACCATATACTTCCCTTCCCTGCCAATATAGGTACTGTTCCCCCTATACCAGGCCTGGCCAACCTGTGGCTCTCCAGCTGTTGTAAAACTACAAGTCCCATCATGCCTTGCCACAGTTTTGCTATTAGGGAATGCTAAAACTGTGGCAGGGCATGCTGGGATGTGTAGTTTCACTACATCTGGAGAGCCACAGGTTGGCCAGGCCTGCCCTATACCATATACACCCCTTCCCTGCCAATATAGGTACTGACCCCCTATACCATATACACCCCATCTCTGCCAATATAGGTACTGACCCCCTATACCATATACACCCCTTCCCTGCCAATATAGGTACTGACCCCCTATACCATATACACCCCTTCCCTGCCAATATAGGTACTGACCCCCTATACCATATACACCCCTTCCCTGCCAATATAGGTACTGACTCCTTATACCATATGCACCCCTTCCCTGCCAATATAGGTACTGACCCCCCTATACCATATACACCCCATCCCTGTCAATATAGGTACTGACCCCCCCTTTACCATATGCACCCCTCCCCTGCCAATATAGGTACTGACCCCCTATACCATATACACCCCTTCCCTGCCAATATCGGTACTGACTCCCCTTTACCATATACACCCCTTCCCTGCCAATATAGGTACTGACCCCCTATACCATATACACCCCTTCCCTGCCAATATAGTTACTGACCCCCTATACCATATACACCCCTTCCCTGCCAATATAGGTACTGACCCCCCTATACCATATACACCCCTTCCCTGCCAATATAGGTACTGACCCCCTATACCCCCCTTCCCTGCCAATATTGGCACTGACCCCTTATACACCCCTTCCCTGCCAATATAGGCACTGACCCCTTATACACCCCTTCCCTGCCAATATAGGTACTGACCCCCTATATCATATACACCCCTTCCCTGCCAATATCTGTACTGACCCCTTATACACCCCTTCCCTGCCAATATAGATACTGACCCCCTTTACCATATACACCCCTTCCCTGCCAATATAGGTACTGACCCCCCTATACCATATACACCCCTTCCCTGCCAATATAGGTACTGACCCCTTATAGCATATACACCACTTCCCTGCCAATATCGGTACTGACCCCTTATACCATATACACCCCTTCCCTGCCAATATAGGTACTGACCCCTTATACCATATACACCCCTTCCCTGCCAATATAGGTACTGACCCCCTATACCATATACACCCCTTCCCTGCCAATATAGGTACTGACTCCTTATACCATATACACCCCTTCCCTGCCAATATAGGTACTGACCCCCTATACCTTATACACCCCTTCCCTGCCAATATAGGTACTGACCCCCTTTACCATATACACCCCTTCCCTGCCAATATCGGTACTGACTCCCCCTATACCATATGCACCCCTTCCCTGCCAATATAGGTACTGACCCTCTATACACCCCTTCCCTGCCAATATCGGTACTGACTCCCCCCTATACCATATACACCCCTTCCCTGCCAATATCGGTACTGACTCCCCCCTATACCATATACACCCCTTCCCTGCCAATATCGATACTGACTCCCCCCCCCCCCCCCCCCCCCCCCTATACCATATACACCCCTTCCCTGCCAATATCGGTACTGACTCCCCCCTATACCATATACACCCCTTCCCTGCCAATATCGATACTGACTCCCCCCCCCCCCCCTATACCATATACACCCCTTCCCTGCCAATATCGGTACTGACTCCCCCTATACCATATACACCACTTCCCTGCCAATATAGGTACTGACCCCCTTATACCATATACACCACTTCCCTGCCAATATAGGTACTGACCTCCCCTATACCATATACACCACTTCCCTGCCAATATAGGTACTGACCAATTATACCATATACACCCCTTCCCTGCCAATATAGGTACTGACCCCCTATACCATATACACCCCGTCCCTGCCAATATAGGTACTGACCCCCTATACCATATACACCACTTCCCTGCCAATACCGGTACTGACCCCCTATACCATATACACCCCTTCCCTGCCAATATAGGCACTGACCCCTTATACCATATACACCCCTTCCCTGCCAATATAGGCACTGACCCCTTATACCATATACACCCCTTCCCTGCCAATATAGGTACTGACCCCCTTTACCATATACACCCCTTCCCTGCCAATATCGGTACTGACCCATTATACCATATACACCCCTTCCCTGCAAATATCGGTACTGACGCATTATACCATATACACCCCTTCCCTGGCAATATAGGTACTGACCCCCTATACCATATACACACCTTCCCTGGCAATATAGGTACTGACCCCCTATACCATATACACACCTTCCCTGCCAATATAGGTACTGACCCCCTATACCATATACACCCCTTCCCTGCCAATATAGGTACTGACCCCCTATACCATATACACCCCTTCCCTGCCAATATCCTTACTGACTCCCCCTATACCATATACACCCCTTCCCTGCCAATATAGGTACTGACACCCCCCCCCCCCCTTATACCATATACACCCCTTCCCTGCCAATATAGGTACTGACCCCCCCTATACCATATACACCCCTTCTCTGCCAATATAGGTACTGACCCCCCTATACCATATACTTCCCTTCCAATATAGGTACTGACCCCTTATACCATATACACCCCTTCCCTGCCAATATCCTTACTGACTCCCCCTATACCTCATACACTCCTTCCCTGCCAATATAGGTACTGACCCCCCTATACCATATACTTCCCTTCCAATATAGGTACTGACCCCTTATACCATATACACCCCTTCCCTGCCAATATAGGTACTGACCCCTTATACCATATACACCTCTTCCCTGCCAATATAGGTACTGACCCCCCCTATACCATATACACCCCTTCCAATATAGGTACTGACCCCCTATACCATATACACCCCTTCCCTACCAATATAGGTCCTGGCCCCTATACTATATACACCCCATCTCTGCCAATATAGGTACTGTCCCCCCTATACCATATACACCCCTTCCCTGCCAATATAGGTACTGACCCCCTATACCATATACACCCCATCTCTGCCAATATAGGTACTGACCCCCTATACCATATACACCCCTTCCCTGCCAATATAGGTACTGACTCCTTATACCATATGCACCCCTTCCCTGCCAATATAGGTACTGACCCCCTATACCATATACACCCCTTCCCTGCCAATATAGGTACTGACCCCCTATACCATATACACCCCATCTCTGCCAATATAGGTACTGACCCCCTATACCATATACACCCCTTCCCTGCCAATATAGGTACTGACTCCTTATACCATATGCACCCCTTCCCTGCCAATATAGGTACTGACCCCCTATACCATATACACCCCTTCCCTGCCAATATAGGTACTGACCCCCTATACCATATACACCCCTTCCCTGCCAATATAGGTACTGACCCCCTATACCATATACACCCCATCCCTGCCAATATAGGTACTGACCCCCCTTTACCATATACACCCCTCCCCTGCCAATATAGGTACTGACCCCCTATACCATATACACCTCTTCCCTGCCAATATAGGTACTGACCCCCTATACCATATACACCTCATCTCTGCCAATATAGGGGGTAATTCCAAGCTGATCGCAGCAGGAAATTTTTTAACAGTTGGGCAAAACCATGTGCACTGCAGGGGGGGGGCAGATGTAACATGTGCAGAGAGAGTTAGATTTGGGTGTGGTGTGTTCAATCTGCAATCTAAATTGCAGTGTAAAAATAAAGCAGCCAGTATTTACCCTGCACAGAAACAAAATAACCCACATCTAACTCTCTCTGCACATGTTACATCTGCCTCCCCTGCAGTGCACATGGTTTTGCCCAACTGCTAACAAAATTCCTGCTGTGATCAACTTGGAATTACCCCCATAGGTACTGACCCCCTATACCATATACATCCCTTCCCTGCCAATATAGGTACTGACCCGTTATACCATATACTCACCTTCCCTGTCAATATAGGTACTGACCCTTTATGCAGCGGGGTACACTGGTATTCCACAGGGAATAACATCGGGGTGTAAAGTAGGATCTTGATCCGAGGCACCAACAGGCTAAAGCTTTGACTGTTCCCAGGATGCCTTGCCCCGCCCCCTCTATAGCCCCGCCTCCAGGCACTGGAGATCAGTGTGTAAATTGGTGCAGGCAGGTAACAGGGAGGGCTGCTCTAAGCAGCCCTAAAAAGAGCTTTTTTGAAGAAAGAAGACTACAAGGGCTGCAGCACAGGCACTAGTTGCTATATGTCAGTATTGACATAGCGTGCTGCGGCTCCCTCACCTCCCCCAGCGGCGCTGTATACTCCCGCGCCTTGGTTGCCGGGTACTTACAGCGGAGGCGCTCCGGTCCTTTCAGGCACACATACCGCCGCTGCTCTCCAGGATCGCGTGGCCGCCAGTCCAGGGAGGAGGTAAGAGGGTCCCCCAGGCGGGACCCGCCAAAATCGCGATCCAGCGTGGTCCCCGGAGTCGGACTGCGTCGCTGGCGTGGACACTGTTACCGTGCAGGGATCCCACTATATCCACCAGGGCAGGGGGCACAGGTCGGATTTACTAATATCCGTTTAGAATAGGCCCCGCAGTACCCAGTGGTGAAGTCCAGCAAGGGGATAAGGCTCTGACCTGTAGCCCCTCCCCCAGGGCGTCATTTACTGCAAATGTTCTCGCCCTGGAGCTGCATATCTCTACCTCACTCCCTGTCAGCGTTTGGGCGCCATTACACAGAGCTGTGCTGACTCTGGGACTGCTGGGCACTGTCTCCTCTGTAAAGCCGCCTGTCTCATCAGCGCTGTGCATTTACAGGACACTTCAGTATTCTACATGTCGTTTAGACGGCGTTAGTTAAGAACAAGTGCATTACTACAGGGATATTTAGTACAAGTATCCTGTGATATACATCCAGTATTACTGTGCATTGTTATATCTGTGTACATACATAGCTTTACATAGTATTACTAGTCCAGTGCAGTTTTATTGTTTGTAATAATCTCTGCATTGTACATGTGACTGTGTGTGTGCCTATAGCTGCTGTGTGGTTCCTATTCCGTGTATCTCACATATTTTGCGATCCGTGGTCACGCTGCACAGGGGTTTCTGTTAGGTACTGCGTCTGGCTATATTGTACTGTTACGCCCTAAGGCTACGTTTCTGTATGTCTGCTCCTAAGAGCAGGAAATCCTTGGCGGAGCCTGCGTCATGCAGTGCTGACGCTGAGGATTTATCTGAGGAAAATTCTCCAGCTGAGAGTCCAAGTGCCGGGGGTTATATACCCCTCAGTCAGCCTGCAGCACCGTTGGCTTACCAAGAACCACCTTGGTCTGCTTTTTCTAATCTGCTGACTACGCTAGTAACGATACTTACGCCCCCTGTGGGACCTCCTGTGCCATTACAGCCACATATTTTCCCTGCAGTGAATCCGCCATGGGCAGATACTCTGTCAACTCAGTTACAGCAACTTAATCGGACTCTGGTTAAACAAAAATCTAACCCTCGCCCCCCTAAGACCAAACGGTCATCTAAGCGGGCTTTACCTCCTCACAATCTATGCATATTACGGACACTTCATCCGATAAAGATGGCGTGTACACTGACCCCACAGACACTGATGCCGATGCTTCTGATGGGGAATCTGTTTCTGACCTTTTGGAGGCTATCAGACTGATTCTTCGGATTGAGGATGAATCCGTACCTCCAGATACGTCTAAGAAACCTGATAAGTTCAAGCGTCAGAAGGTCACTAAATTAGTTTCTCTAACGTCCTAGTGGATGCTGGGGACTCCGTCAGGACCATGGGGAATAGCGGGCTCCGCAGGAGACAGGGCACATCTAAAAAAGCTTTTAGGTCACATGGTGCGTACTGGCTCCTCCCCCTATGACCCTCCTCCAAGCCTCAGTTAGGTTTTTGTGCCCGTCCGAGAGGGTGCAATCTAGGTGGCTTTTTAGTAGACATACATCAGGAATCCTGGGAGTCTCCAGGAAAGAAATTTGCCCTCTAAAAAGTTGCTAGTTCGTTATTCCCTCGCTGCAGAGATAAGTAAGAATTGGGAAACACCGCCACCGGTGGACTCGCATGACGCGCGTCTGGTGGTGTCCTCTACTCAGCCTGTCACTACCGTCACCTCTCTGAAGGAACCGACGGATAAGCGTGTGGAGGGTTGCTTGAAGTCTATTTACACTCTGGCGGGTGCCGTACATAGACCCACTATAGCAGCTTCTTGGGCTGCAAGGGCTATTGTAGCCTGGGTCCAAGAAGTTGAAGCGGAGCTTCCTTCTAATTTTTCTGATAATGCCAGACAGTGTCTTTCATATATTATTGCAGCCCCTCGTTATATTCAGGAGGCGCATCTGGTGCCGGTGTCCTGGCGGCCAAGGCGTCTACTACGTCCATTCTGGCTCGCCTGATTCTTTGGTTGCGGACCTGGTCTGTGGATCTGGACTCTTAGAAGACCTTGGAGGTGATCCCTTTTAAGGGAGACATCCTTTTTGGAGAAGATTTGAACAAAATTGTTGCTGACTTAGCGTCTGCTAAAACTGCTTGTCTGCCTCGTACTAATCCTTCCGCTCCGTAAACTGAAAGTACCACTTTTCGTTCCTTTCGACCTCCAGGTAAAGCAAAGGGTCAGGCGTACCCAAAACAGGCTCGCACTTCCAAAATCTCTTAAGCCCAAACCTAAACGTTCTTGGGTGGACCGTCAGCCTGCTACCAAACCAGACAAGCCTGCTGCATGACGGGGCGGACCTCAGGGTGGGAGGCCGACTTCTACAGTTCGCTCAGGTATGGTTAAAGACCATTTCAGACGCCTGGGTAAGGGAAGTTGTCACTCACGGATACGCCATCTCTTTTAGGAACCATCCCCCTCGCAGGTTTTGCTTGACAAACATCCCTTCGGATCCGGTAAAAGCAAAACCTCTCCACTTGGTGGTTCAATCCCTTCTGGACACAGGAGTGATTGTGCCAGTGCCTCTGGCTCAGAGATGCAGGGTGTTACTATTCAACGTTGTTCCAAAACCAAATGGATCCTCCTGGCCAATTCTCAACCTCAAGTCTTTGAATATATTTGTGAAGGTTTCCAAGTTCCATATGGAAACTCTTCGTTCTATCATTCTGGCCTTGGAGCTCATGGACTATATGGTATCCCTGGACATACAGGATGCTTACCTACATATCCCTATTGCCATTGCGCATTAGCAGTGCCTGCGGTTTGCTATTGGCAACCTACATTATCAATTCCAGGCCTTGCCTATTGGCCTGACCATGGCTCCCCGTATCTTCACCAAGGTCATGGCGGTGCGTCCTCAGGGTATCAGGATCCTACCGTATCTGAACGATTTGTTGATCCTGCGAACTCCCCAGAGGTTCTCGTCCATCATCTGGATCTGACTGTCCAATTCCTGCAAGCCCACGGTTGGCTCATCAACTGGAAGAAATCCTCCCTGGTCCCTGCTCAGAGCATGGTGCACCTGGGGGCATTGTTGGACACGCTCAACCAACGGTTGTTCTTGTCTCCAGAGAAGGTCCTGAAGCTTCAGGACAGGATAAGATGCTTCCTTTCTCATCTACGAGCGTCGATACACTCGGCGATGCAAATACTAGGCCTTATGGTGTCTGCTTTCGACATGGTGGAGTACACTCTGTTTCACTCTCGCCCTCTGCAGAAGCTAATCCTTGCCAAGTGGGACGGCCTGCCTCACCTGATCAGATCTCACAGGATCTCCTTGACTCCGTGGGTTCGTCTGTCACTGACCTGGTGGACCAACAATTGAGCAGGGGTCTTCCCTTCTGTTTCTCCAACTGGTTTCTTCTAACGGCAGATGCCAGTCTGTGGGGTTGGGGCGCGGTGGACCCAGGAGGATTCTCTCCTCCCGATAAATATTCTGCAGTTACGGGCAGTGTTCAGTGCTCTGAAACTTGCCCTGCCTCTGGTACAGAACGGGCCTGTTCAAGTACAGTCGGACAACGCCACCACGGTGGCGTACATAAATCATCACTGTGGCACTCTAAGCCGCATGGCAATGATGGCGTTCCGCCCACTGAAGAATCTTTGACACTTCCATCTTCCAGCAATATCGGCAGTGTTCATTCCGGGTGTCCTCAACTGGGTAGCGGACTTCCTCAGTCGTCAGGACGTACACGCCGGTGAGTGGAGCCTTCATCCATAAGTATTACAACTCCTAGTGGACAAGTGGGGCCTACCAGATGTAGACCTGATGGCATCTCGACACAATCAAAAGGTTCCGGTCTTCGGAGCAAGAATAAGGGATCCTCAAGCAGCGTTCGTGATCGCACTGGCAATTCCATGGAACTTTCGGCTGCCATACGTGTCCCCTTCGGTGTCACTCCTGCCCAGGGTAAAAAGGAAGTTCAAGCAAGAAGGAGGAATCCTACTTCTACTCGCTCCAGCGTGGCCCAGACGGCATTGATTCTCAGACCTACAGGGTCTCTCGATAGAGCGTCCTCTTCTACTTCCACAACGCCCAGACCTCCTCGTTCAGGGCCCATGTGTCTACCCGGATTTGACCCGACTGGCTTTGACGGCGTGGCTCTTGAAGCTTCCGTCCTGAGGGCCAACGGTTTTTCTGAGGTGGTCATTCAAACGATGTTGAAGGCTCGGATTTCTCATAGAGTCTGGAATTCTTACTTCACCTGGTGTGCAGATAAGAATTATGATGTATACAAGTTCAGTACTGCCAAGCTTTTTGATTTTCTGCAACAGGGCCTGGACTTAAGCCTTCGTCTGGCCTCCCTCAAGGTTCATATTTCTCTAACGTCCTAGTGGATGCTGGGGACTCCGTCAGGACCATGGGGAATAGCGGCTCCGCAGGAGACAGGGCACAAAAGCAAGCTTTTAGGATCACATGGTGTGTACTGGCTCCTCCCCCTATGACCCTCCTCCAAGCCTCAGTTAGGTTTTTGTGCCCGTCCGAGAAGGGTGCAATCTAGGTGGCTCTCTTAAAGAGTTGCTTAGAAAAAGTTTTTAGGTTCTTTATTTTCAGTGAGTCCTGCTGGCAACAGGCTCACTGCATCGAGGGACTTAGGGGAGAGAATTTCAACTCACCTGCGTGCAGGATGGATTGGATTCTTAGGCTACTGGACACCATTAGCTTCAGAGGGAGTCGGAACACAGGTCTCGCCCTGGGGTTCGTCCCGGAGCCGCGCCGCCGACCCCCTTGCAGATGCTGAAGATTGAAGAGGTCCGGAACCAGGCGGCAGAAGACTTTTCAGTCTTCCTCAGGTAGCGCACAGCACTGCAGCTGTGCGCCATTGTCTGTCAGCACACTTCCCACAGCGATCACGGAGGGTGCAGGGCGCGGGGGGGGGCGCCCTGGCAGCAATGTAGAATACCTGTATGGCGAAAAATACATCACATATAGCCCTTGAGGCTATATGGATGTATTTAACCCCTGCCAGACTTCACAATCTCCGGAGAAGAAGCCCGCCGAAAAGGGGGCGGGGCCTATTCTCCTCAGCACACAGCGCCATTTTCCCTCACAGAAAGGCTGAGGGGAAGGCTCCCAGGCTCTCCCCTGCACTGCACTACAGAAACAGGGTTAAAACAGAGAGGGGGGGCACTGATTTGGCGATATACATATATATTAAATGCTATATGGGAGGAACACTTATATAAGGGTTGTCCCTGTATAATTATAGCATTTTGGTGTGTGCTGGCAAACTCTCCCTCTGTCTCCCCAAAGGGCTAGTGGGTCCTGTCCTCTATCAGAGCATTCCCTATGTGTGTGCTGTATGTCGGTACGTGTGTGTCGACATGTATGAGGAAAATGTTGGTGAGGAGGCGGAGCAAATTGCCTGTAATGGTGATGTCACTCTCTAGGGAGTCGACACCGGAATGGATGGCTTACTTATGGAATTACGTGATAATGTCAACACGCTGCAAGTGGGTTGACGACATGAGACGGCCGGCGAACAAATTAGTACCGGTCCAGGCGTCTCAGACACCGTCAGGGGCTTGTAAAAACGCCCATTTACCTCAGTCGGTCGACATAGACCCAGACACGGACACTGATTTCAGTGTCGACGGTGAAGAAACAAACGTATTTTCCTTTAGGGCCACACGTTAAGGGCAATGAAGGAGGTGTTACATATTTCTGATACTCCAAGTACCACAAAGAAGGGTATTATGTGTGAGGTGAAAAAAAAAACTACCTGTAGTTTTTCCTGAATCAGATAAATTAAATGAAGTGTGTGATGATGCGTGGGTTTCCCCCGATAGAAAATTATTGGCGGTATACCCTTTCCCGCCAGAAGTTAAGGCGCATTGGGAAACACCCCTCAGGGTGGATAAGGCGCTCACACGCTTATCAGAAAAATATCCTAAAAAGTATACACACACATGCTGGTGTTATACTGTGACCAGCGATCGCCTCAGCCTGGATGTGCAGAGCTGAGGTGGCTTGGTCGGATTCCCTGACTAAAAATATTGATACCCTTGACAGGGACAGTATTTTATTGACTATAGAGCATTTAAAGGATGCATTTCTATATATACGAGATGCGCAGAGGGATATTTGCACTCTGGCATCAAGAGTAAATGCGATGTCCATATCTGCAAGAAGATGTTTATGGACACGACAGTGGTCAGGGGATGCAGATTCCAAACGGCACAAAGATGTATTGCCGTATAAAAGGGGGAGGAGTTATTTGGGGTCGGTCCATGGGACCTGGTGGCCACGGCAACTGCTGGAAGATCCACCGTTTTTTACCCTAAGTCACATCTCTGCAGAAAAAGACACCGTCTTTTCAGCCTCAGTCTTTTCGTCCCTATAAGATATCTGCCCAGGGATAGAGGAAAGGGAAGAAGACTGCAGCAGGCAGCCCATTCCCAGGAACAGAAGCCCTCCACCGCTTCTACTAAGTTCTCAGCATGACGCTGGGACCGTACAGGACCCCTGGATCCTACAAGTAGTATCAAAGGGGCACAGATTGGAATGTCGAGGCGTTTCCCCCCTCGCAGGTTCCTGTAGTCTGCTGTACCAATGTCCCCCTCCGACAGGGAGGCAGTATTGAAAACAATTCACAAGCTGTATTCCCAGCAGGTGATAATAAAATTACCCCTCCTACAACAAGGAAAGGGGTATTGTTCCACACTATAGGGTGGTACTGAAGCCAGAAGGCTAGGTGAGACCGATTCTAAATCTGAAAAATTTGAACACTTACAAGGGTTCAAATCCAGATGGAGTCACTCAGAGCAGTGATAGCGAACTGGGAACAAGGGGTCTATATGGTGTCCCGGGACATCAGGGATGCTTACCTCCATGTCCCAAAATTTGCTTTTCTCACCAAGGGTACCTCAGGTTCGTGGTACAGAACTGTCACTATCAGTTTCAGACGATGCCGTTGGAGTGTCCAAGGCACCCCGGGTCTTTACCAAGGTAATGACCGAAATGAGGATTCGTCTTCAAAGAAAATGGACGACCTCCTGATAAGAACAAGGTCCAGAGAACAGTTGGAGGTCGGAGTAGCACTATCTCAAGTAGTTCTACGACAGCACGGGTGGATTCTAAATATTCCAAAACCGCAGTTGTTCCGACGACACGTCTGCTGGTCCTAGGGATGATTCTGGACACAGTCCAGGAAAAGGGTGTTTCTCCCAGAGGAGAAAGCCAGGGAGTTATCCGAGCTAATCGGGATCCTCCTAAAACCAGGAAAAGTGTCAGTGCATCATTGCACAAGAGTCCTGGTAAAAAATGGTGGCTTATTACGAAGCGCTTCCATTCGGCAGATTTCACGCAAGAACTCTTCAGTGGGATCTGCTGGACAAATGGTCCGGATCGCATCTTCAAATGCATCAGCGGATAACCCTATATCCAAGGACAAGGGTGTCTCTCCTGTGGTGATTACAGAGTGCTCATCTTCTAGAGGGCCGCAGATTCGGCATTCAGGATTGGATGCTGGTATCCACGGAGGCCAGCCTGAGAGGCTGGGGAGCAGTCACACAGGGAAAAAATTTCCAGGGAGTGTGATCAAGTCTGGAGAATTCTCTCCACATAAATATACTGGAGCTAAGAGCAAATTTGTAATGCTATAAGCTTAGCAAGGCCTCTGCTTCAAGGTCAGCCGGTATTGATCCAGTGGGATAACATCACGGCAGTCGCCCACGTAAACAGATAGGGCGGCACAAGAAGCAGGAGGGCAGTGGTCAAAACTGCAAGGATTTTTCGCTAGACGGAAAATCATGTGATAGCACTGTCAGCAGTGTTCATTCCGGGAGTGGACGACTGGGAAGCAGACTTCCTCAGCAGGCACGACCTCCACCCGGGAGAGTGGGAACTTCATCGGGAAGTTTTCCGCATGATTGTGAACCGTTGGGAAAGACCAAAGGTGGAAATGATGGCGTCCCGCCCGAACAAAAAACGGGACAGGTATTGCGCCAGGTCACGAGACCTTCAGGCGATAGCTGTGGACGTCCTGGTAACACCGTGGGTGTAACAGTCGGTGTATGTGTTCCCTCTTCTGCTTCTCATAACCAAGGTATTGAGAATTATAAGACGTAGAGGAGTAAGAACTATACTCGTGGCTCCGGATTGGCCAAGAGGGACTTGGTACCCGGAACTTCAAGAGATGCTCACAGAGGACTAATGGCCTCGGGAGCTAAGATGGGATTTGCTTTCAGCAAGAACCATGTCTGTTCCAAGAGGAACCGTGGCATCTGCCTCTAAGAAAGGACCTGCTCCAGCAGGGACCTTGTCTGTTCCAAGTCTTACCGCGACTGCGTTTGACGGCATGGCGGTTGAACGCCGGATCCTAAGGGAAAAGGCATTCCGGAAGAGGTCATACCTACCCTGGTCAAAGCCAGGAAGGAGGTGACCGCACAACGTTATCACCACATGTGGTGAAAATATGTTGCGTGGGTGAGGCCAGGAAGGCCCCACGGAAGAAAAAAAAAATAATAAATTTCAACTAGGTCGATTTCTGCACTTCCTGAAAACAGGAGTGTCTATGAGCCTCAAATTGGGGTCCATTAAGGTTCAAGTTTCGGCCCTGTAGATTTTCTTCCAGAAAAAAAATTGGCTTCAATTCCTGAAGTCCAGACGTTTGTCAAGGGAGTATTGCATATACAGCCCCTTGTGTGCCTCCAGTGGCACCGTGGGATCTCAACGTAGTGTTGGGATTCCTCAAATCATATTGGTTTGAACCGATCAAATCTGTGGATTTGAAATATCTCACATGGAAAGGGACCATGTTGTGGCCCTGGCCTCGGCCAGGCGATTGTCAGAATTGGGGGCTTTGTCTTAAAAAAAGCTCATATTTGTTTTTCCATTCGGACAGGGCAGAACTGCGGACTCGTCCCCAGTTTCTTCCTAAGGTGGTGTCAGCGTTTCGCCTGAAACAACATATTGTGGTGCCTGCGGCTACTAGGGACTTGGAGGACTCCAAGTTGCTAGACGTTGTCGGGGCCCTAAAAATAGATATATATATATATATATATATATTTCCAGGACGGCTGGAGTCAGAAAGTCTGACTTGCTGTTTATATTGTATGCACCCCAAAAGATGGGTGCTCCTGCTTCTAAGCAGACTATTGCTCGTTGGATTTGTAGTACAATTCAGCTTGCACAGTCTGTGGCAGGCCTGCCACAGCCAAAATCTGTCAATGCCCATTCCACAAGGAAGGTGGGCTCATCTTGGGCGGATGCCCGAGGGGGTCTCTGCTTTAAAATTTTGCCGAGCAGCTACGTGGTCAGGGGGGAACACGTTTGTAAAATTCTACAAATTTGATACCCTGGCTGAGGAGGACCTGGAGTTCTCTCATTCGGTGCTGCAGAGTCACCCGCACTCTCCCGCCCGTTTGGGAGCTTTGGTATAATCCCCATGGTCCTGACGGAGTCCCCAGCATCCACTAGGACGTTAGAGAAAATAAGATTTCTTTATCATCCACTAGGGGTCACTGGAGTACTCTTGGGATATGGACGGGCGTAGCCGAACAAAGGCACTGAATATTCAAATTTAGGACTCTCCCCCCCTCCATATCCCCAAGTACCTCAGTGTACTTTGCCAGTGTTTTTTCGGTGCTCACAGCATGATCATCGGCTTGTGGCAATGGCCACTTTTCAGAAGATTTTTATTTTTAATTTTTACACTTCCCGTCCCAGTTTCTGGAAAAACTTGGGTCCGGGATGGTGCCGCTGCAAGGCAGCGTATGGCGTGTCGGTCCTCACAAAGAGCACCCTCACAGCCACAGGCGCTATAAGGCAGCGCATGGCGTGTCGGTCCTCACAAAGAGCACCCTCACAGCCACAGGCAGCTGGTTACTGCAAGCTGCACGGAAAACAACTGGACGGAGCTTACAGAAAGAAGCTCCGTCACAGCCAAGATGACTGACAAACTGGACAGAGCTTACATACAGAAGCCCCGTCACAGCCAGCATGAGAAGTCGTCACAAGCTGGACGGAGCTTGCAGCACAAGGTATGGTGGGTCAGGGCGGTCAGCTCACGCTGCCGCCCTGCAGTGTGGGGAAAGTGTTTATTTTATGTTGGCCACAGCGATTACAGCCGCCGCTCATACCGCTGAATATCTCCCTGCACCCGCTCCAGCCGCCGCACTACCTAGCAGCAGAGCGGCCGCACGTCAATCACAGACGCCGGCCGCTCTCCCAGCACTAATACAGCTCAGAGCGGCCGCACGTCAATCAGACGCCGGCCGCTCTCCCAACCCGGCCACCGCTGTACACAGCGCCGCCCGAGCCAGCTACTCGGCAGAACTCCGGAGCACTGCTCAGAGCGGCCGCACGTCAATCACAGACGGCGGCCGCTCTCCCATCGCTAAGACCGGAAGCACAGCTCAGAGCGGCCGCACGTCAATCACAGACGCCGGCCGCTCTCCTGTACACAGCGCCGGCCGAGCCAGCTACTCCGGAGCACAGCTCAGAGCGGCCGCACGTCAATCACAGACGCCGGCCGCTCTCCTGTACACAGCGCCGGCCGAGCCAGCTACTCCGGAGCACAGCTCAGAGCGGCCGCACGTCAATCAGACGCCGGCCGCTCTACCAACGCTGGTACCCGGCCACCGCTGTACACAGCGCCGCCCGAGCCAGCTACTCGGCAGACAGCCAGCGACGCCGTATCATATCCGGTCACTGAGGTCTGAAGTCGCCGCAGCTATACTCTGCGCTCTCCTGCTCTCCCGGCACCGCTGCAGGTAACATGGGGTGGAAGTTACCTTACAAGCAGCGCAGCTGCAAGGGGGGGTGAGGGGGGAGTATATGGCCATAGCAGCAGATATGACAGGCTGCAAGGAGTTAACAAAAGTGTTAAGCAGTTAATAGCCTATCATAACCTAAGGGTTTCTGTTAAGACTGCAATATAATACATTCACTGCAGGCTGGATTTATAGTAACTGGAGGTTAACTAAGTGTATGGTTAACTAAGTGTATGTGTTTACTGTATAATAGATCTGTAATAACATATACGCTATATATATTAACTGTATAAAAGGCTATTAAGGCTATAAATTGCCTGTACTGTGAATTTCAGGGTAAGCAAAACGGCCATTTTAATTATTGCTGTTTTTCCAGCTTATAATTCCTGAACATTCCGGCCATACACCTTTACTCCACAAGGAGGCGCAGGGGTGTTGGTGGGAATTTTTAGTTCAAGATAATTCTAGAACATTCCTGCCCTACATCTCTAAGCCACCAGAAGGCGCAGGGGTGTTAGTAGGAATTTGCTTCGGGTTTCATATGCCAATATGAACTGTTTTTCACATAAAGAATACTTTAGGTTCCTAAGGATTTCCGTACAGAGAAATAACCATGAGTTTCATATAAATATGCAGTTCAGCAATAACATATATATATATATATATATATATATATATATATATATATATATATATATATATATATATATATATATATATATATATATATATATATATATATATGCCATATAATAATTTCATTAAGTCGTGCAAGTGTCTGTCTGTTGCCTATTATGGTGTCTGTCTACATAGCAAGTAAGGCTATAGTGCAGACTAAAAATACTTTTATAAAATTGGCAATTCAAATTAAAAGAGCAGTAATCGAAGTCGGAATTACTCCGCCAGCTCTAACAAAAGACAGTCTTTCCAAAGGGCTAATTTTCCTTTGGCTACCAGAGTGTTTATTTCACTGGTCTTATAATTTAATGCACGATTCTATGTCAATCTCACACCGATAAATACGAGTGAGAACGGTACAGTAGTCCAGCACTCAGATAGTGCGGGGTTTTGGATAACTATACATATTCGTTGCCAAAAGGACGCGATCCGTCATGGGTTGATGAGTTTCTGTCAAACATTATAAAAACCCAGGATACATTTGGGTCACTAGAATCTATGTATGAAACCATGCCGATCACTGTTAAAAGAAGCGGCAGAGTATAGCTGAAAAGCTTCTGCTAACGCCGGTTATTTTCATTGTCGCTAGTTAAGCGCGACAAGGCCAGAGCTTGGTTGCTCCTAAATTTGATATACTTGTAACGGCATTTTTATTCCTTTATATTCAGCCATTACCGCATACAGTATACTTGTTACGGCGTTTTATCCCTTTATACAAAAACAGTCACGCCTTGTAACGACAGGACGTTACAGTCAGCAAGCCAGTGGTTTGATGACCTCTTTTACAATTGTGGAAGCGCGTCTTTACATGTTACATTTGCGAGGTTTCATGACTTCAACTTATATATGTCAGCTGTTTACAGCTTAAAGACAAAATTGCCTCTGTTGAACGGTTTGGCAGGTTGTCATTTAGTCTTTGCTGGTTTATAAACCAGGCAATAGTACGCCAACAGAGTCACAGTTACTTATTCCCCTCTGTTTGAGCAAAATCAAACAGCTCCGTTGCAATATCAATCAGCAAGTCATTTACTACAGTTAGAAAATGGATTTTCTGCAGTTAGTTTTTGCTTATTGAAGCCACAAAATTGTATAATTGCTTTTGATCTTCGCAATGCGTATTTACCCAGTCCGGTTTTTTCATCACAGGTTCTAGCGTTTGCAAATCGCCACAACCATTAACATTTCATTTCTACCGTTGCTTACCGCTTCCGGTATTTGCTACAGTGATGTTGGAATGATAGCTCATCTCACATAAGAACTATGTATTAACAAAGTTCCTCTAACGTGCGCTACTAAGGTATACTACAGTAGCAGATTAAGTTTGAAAACAATCACATCTAAGTCTGTCTAAACGATGTCAATTCCTAGGTAAGATTATAAATACGGTAAATCAACGACTTTTACCTACTACACCAGCAAGAACGAAAGTACACGCACACTAGCGGTACATTGGTGTATTTACTTATTAAGAATAAGATGTGTTTTCAATTTAGTTCGCCACCCTTCACTCGCTTGTCCCACAGAGGGACAAGGGTGCGTATACTCTAGACGACAGTCACAGAGAGTCAGGATTTGTAGTTAAAATCAACGCAAAGGTTCTAAAACACGACAGATTGCTGTCGATAAATGTACTAGAACTCTGTGCATTTTACAATGCAAGAGATAAATGTCCTAGAACATTTTACAATGCAATAAATAATTCGCTTTCAGTCTGACCAAGGATAGACTCTGGTTTTCTCTTCAGAACGAATAAATCTTTCACTTTTTACTAAAGATTTCCGTGGAGAGGAACAACCGTGAGTTTCATGTAATTTAATTTTGTTTTGTTTTTTTCATGCCTGGCTCACGCTGCCCTTAAGCAGTCAAACAAAGCAACGGCAGTTGCATACTCAACAGTGAGAACCAATAAGCCGCATGGCAAGGCGGTAGGTAACTCAAATCTTCAATGGCTCAGAACGCTATTATGTGAAAATGTCAAAAGATCAATCCGTGAGTGGACATCTGTTAGACAGACGATCTCACCCGTCAGGGTTTGGATCTTAAAAACTGGACATTAAATCCACAGGTGTTTCAGATGTAAGTCCACAGAAGGGGGTTACCCTCAAGTATACATGAGGGCATCTCGCCACAATTACAAAAGCTCAGTATGTGTACATCACATTCATGGGGTTATTCAGCATCGTGTATTTGGCTCCACCATTTTCCGCTTCTTTCTTCGTTGCCAAAACGGATCAGAAGACAGTTCGTCACAGTCATACTGGTGGTATCTCATGGGTTTCAGAGAAGTTTGCTTCTCGAATTTTCAAGGAATACTTGCACACGATCTTGGCCCGCTCATAATACGTCCAACCTGTTACATCAGGGAACGTTCTTTTACCCATAGTTACCTAGGTACCTATTATCTATGTACCGCAGCTGCGGTTGACGGGGTGAGGGTTCAGACCGCCCTCTTAAAAAAATAGAGCATTACAGTATCGGTTATACCAACCATGTTACGAAATAGTAAGCCGCTTAAGGCAGCTCATTATTAAAAATTTTAAAAATTTTCGTGTGCTTACATAAGTTGTAAACTTCGGAAGTTTCCAACATCATCCTTCAAGTTACCCGTATTCTGTTAAACGGGATGGGATGGAAAACTGCGTTCATCTGCACTAAGAGTGCAGGTATCTGTGTGGTAAACTTATTTTCAAAGCGTTTGCCTCTAGTTGCGTCTGTAAACATCTTTCTACAAGGTGTCACCAAAGTTCAGACTCTAGTTATCCCACCTACAGCGCCAGGCGATTTCAGGTTGGGTTCAGATTTTCTTACAGTTTCATATTTTGGAACCCTTTCAACAAATGGGGATTAAGTTCTCACTTTGGAAAACATTTTTCTTCTAGCCTTGGTTTCGGCAAGGGTGCTTCGGCAAGGATTTTGTTTTCATATTTGGGTGCCTTGTATTCCAAGCCACCGTATTTGCGTTTCTCATGACAAAGCAGATCTTCGGACGAAAACCGCTTTCGTATTCTTCACATCAATATACCAATAGTGGTTCCTGTGGGGACAGCACATTCTAAAATTCTGAATGTGGTACAAGCGTTACGCGTTTATATATGTACCAAACGACTACAGTACGTGATATGAATACGTTGTTTGTTCTATATGATATTGCAAACTGGGGTTAGCCAGTTTCTCAGCAGACATTATCCAGTTGGATAATAATAATGACTACAAGTCAGGCTTACGTTACGGCTAAGTTACAATCGCCTACGTCAGTGATAGTTCATCCCACAGGTTCTGTGGGAATGTCAGACCCAGCGGGTCGTGGAGCGTCTACGACGCGGCTACATAGCCTTCAGTGCACCACGTTTGTGCACTTTTACATATGAATGGTGAAGCCATCAGCATCTAGCTTTGGCTGCCTACTGTTACAAGTATCAAACAGCTCTCCCGCCCACGAGGGAAGCTTTGGTACGTCCCAAGAGTACTCCAGTGACCCCTAGTGGATGATAAAGAAAATAGGATTTTGGTACTTACCAGGTAAATCCTTTTCTTTGAATCCATAGGGGGCACTGGACGCCCACCCAGAGCAGTTTTACCTGGGTTGTTTTAAGCTCAAGGGAGCTTAGGGTAACAAATTTTACTTAATTGATATTAAGCTCAGAGGAGCTTATGGTAACACATTTTCACCGATGGGTTCAAATTATAAAGGGCTATCTGTTATGGTGTCAACTGTTTAGTTGACAATATGGTTATGGGTCAACATTGTTGTTGTCCGTTATGTTATAGGGATTCTCCATTGTCAACCTCTTCATATCCTGTTCGCTCAGTAAAAAACACTGGCAAAGTACACTGAGGTACTTGGGGATATGGAGGGGGGGAGAGTCCTAAATTTGAATATTCAGTGCCTTTGTTCGGCTACGCCCGTCCATATCCCAAGAGTACTCCAGTGCCCCCTATGGATTCAAAGAAAAGGATTTACCTGGTAAGTACCAAAATCCTATTTTTACTTACCGATAAATCTATTTCTCGTAGTCCGTAGTGGATGCTGGGCGCCCATCCCAAGTGCGGATTGTCTGCATTACTTGTACATAGTTATTGTTACAAAAATCGGGTTATTATTGTTGTGAGCCATCTTTTTTAGAGGCTACTTCATTGTTATCATACTGTTAACTGGGTTCAGATCACAAGTTGTACGGTGTGATTGGTGTGGCTGGTTTGGGTCTTACCCGGGATTCAAGATCCTTCCTTATTGTGTACGCTCGTCCGGGCACAGTACCTAACTGAGGCTTGGAGGAGGGTCATAGGGGGAGGAGCCAGTACACACCATGTGATCCTAAAAGCTTGCTTTTGTGCCCTGTCTCCTGCGGAGCCGCTATTCCCCATGGTCCTGACGGAGTCCCCAGCATCCACTACGGACTACGAGAAATAGATTTATCGGTAAGTAAAATCTTATTTTCTGCCTTGTCGATATGGTTTCAGAGAAAAATTGCGTCTCTGCCTGACGTTCATACTTTAACTCAGCGTGTTCTAAGGATTCAACCTCCCTATGTCCCTCCGGTGGCTCCTTGTGATTTGTCTGTTGTCCTAGATGTCCTGCAAGAGTCTCCGTTTGAGCCTCTTGAGTCTGTGGACCATAAATAGCTTACTCTTAAGGTCTTGTTTTTTGCTGGCTATCGCCTCTGCTAGACGGGTTTCAGACTTGGGTGCTTTGTCATGTCGGTCACCCTTTCTGATTTTTCACCGTGATCGTGCAATTCTTAGAGCTCGCCCTGGTGATTTATCGAAGGTCGTTACACCTTTCCACCTTAACCAAGAGATTCTGGTTCCAACCATTATCTCTCCTGATTTGTCCTCCAAAGAGCGGTCTTTGGATGTGGTACAGGCTCTCCGTATCTATGTGAAGAGAACCGCTTCTCTTAGGAGATCTGATTCTCTCTTTGTACTGTTTGGATTTCACAAACGTGGTTAGCCTGCGATCAAGCAAACTTTGGCCAGATGCATTAGAATGGTGATTGCACATGCTTATGTACAGGCTGGTCTCTCAGCTCCTGCTACTATCAAGGCCCATTCTACTCTGTCTGTCGGACCTTCTTGGGCGGCCCAACGTGGCGCGACCCTCGAACAATTGTGCAAGGTGGCTATGTGGTCCTCAGTGAACACGTTCATTAGGTTCTATGCCTTCGATACTTCCGCCTACCAGGATGCCTCCTTTGGACGCTGGGTTCTTGTACCCGCTACAGTGCGTCCCCCTCCCATGAGGAACTGCTTTAGGACATCCCCGATGTTATTCCTGTGGAATACCAGTGCACCCTGCTGCAGAAAGAGATTTATGGTAAGAACTTTCCTTTGTTAAATCTTTCTGCGAGGTTCACTGGGTTCCACAGGGTGCCCACCCTGACTCACTTGGCTTCTTTGGGTTTGTATGGCATTAGCCGCTGACACTTCTCCTGTAGTGAGAATGTGGTGTATGTGGCTACTAACTACTGTCGTCTCTTTTACCTGCTACTGCATTGGACTGGTTAACTAAACTGAGCTCCTGTGCCTGGAGGCGGGGTTATAGAGGAGGCGGCGATATGCATCCTGG
This sequence comes from Pseudophryne corroboree, assembly GCF_028390025.1. Classification (NCBI taxonomy): domain Eukaryota; kingdom Metazoa; phylum Chordata; class Amphibia; order Anura; family Myobatrachidae; genus Pseudophryne; species Pseudophryne corroboree. Next base: position 128,067 of record NW_026967808.1, on the reverse strand, counting down.
GAACAGTCAAAGCTTTAGCCTGTTGGTGCCTCGGATCAAGATCCTACTCTACAACCCGATGTTATTCCCTGTGGAATCCCGTGTACCTCGCAGAAAGAGATTTAACAAAGGTAAGTTCTTACCATAAATCTCCTTTTATACCATATACGACCCATCTCTGCCAATATAGATACTGATCCCCTATACCATATGCTCCCCTTTCCTGCCAATATAGGTACTGACCCCTTATACCATATACACTCCTTTCCTGCCAATATAAGTACTGACCCCTTATACCATATACTCGCCTTTCCTGCTAATATAGGTACTGACCCCTTATACCATATACACCCCTTTCCTGCCAATATAGGTACTGACCCCTTATACCATATACACCCCTTCCCTGCCAATATAGGTACTGATCCCTTATACCATATACACCCCTTCCCTGCCAATATAGGTACTGACCCCTTATACCATATACACCCCTTCCCTGCCAATATAGGTACTGACCCCCTATACCATATACACCCCTTCCCTGCCAATATAGGTACTGACCCCTTATACCATATACACCCCATCTCTGCCAATATAGGTACTGACCCCTTATACCATATACACCCCTTCCCTGCCAATATAGGTACTGACCCCTTATACCATATACACCCCTTCCCTGCCAATATAGGTACTGACCCCTTATACCATATACACCCCTTCCCTGCCAATATAGGTACTGACCCCTTATACCATATACACCCCTTCCCTGCCAATATAGGTACTGACCCCTTATACCATATACACCCCTTCCCTGCCAATATAGGTACTGACCCCTTATACCATATACTCCCCTTCCCTGCCAATATAGGTACTGACCCCCTATACCATATACACCCCTTCCCTGCCAATATAGGTACTGACCCCTTATACCATATACACCCCTTCCCTGCCAATATAGGTACTGACCCCCCTATACCATATACACCCCTTCCCTGCCAATATAGGTACTGACCCCTTTATAGGATATACACCACTTCCCTGCCAATATCGGTACTGACCCCTTATACCATATACACCCCTTCCCTGCCAATATAGGCACTGACCCCTTATACCATATACACCCCTTCCCTGCCAATATAGGCACTGACCCCTTATACCATATACACCCCTTCCCTGCCAATATAGGTACTGACCCCCTATACCATATACACCCCTTCCCTGCCAATATAGGTACTGACCCCCTTATACCATATACACTCCTTTCCTGCCAATATAGGTACTGACCCCTTATACCATATACACCCCTTCCCTGCCAATATAGGTACTGACCCCTTATACCATATACACCCCTTCCCTGCCAATATAGGTACTGACCCCTTATACCATATACACCCCTTCCCTGCCAATATAGGTACTGACCCCTTATACCATATACACCCCTTCCCTGCCAATATAGGTACTGACCCCTTATACCATATACTCCCCTTCCCTGCCAATATAGGTACTGACCCCCTATACCATATACACCCCTTCCCTGCCAATATAGGTACTGACCCCTTATACCATATACACCCCTTCCCTGCCAATATAGGTACTGACCCCCTTTACCATATACACCCCTTCCCCGCCAATATAGGTACTGACCCCCCTATACCATATACACCCCTTCCCTGCCAATATAGGTACTGACCCCTTTATAGGATATACACCACTTCCCTGCCAATATCGGTACTGACCCCTTATACCATATACACCCCTTCCCTGCCAATATAGGCACTGACCCCTTATACCATATACACCCCTTCCCTGCCAATATAGGCACTGACCCCTTATACCATATACACCCCTTCCCTGCCAATATAGGCACTGACCCCCTATACCATATACACCCCTTCCCTGCCAATATAGGTACTGACCCCCTTATACCATATACACTCCTTTCCTGCCAATATAGGTACTGACCCCTTATACCATATACTCGCCTTTCCTGCCAATATAGGTACTGACCCCTTATACCATATACACCCCTTCCCTACCAATATAGGTACTGACCCCCTATACCATATACACCCCTTCCCTGCCAATATAGGTACTGACCCACTATACCATATACGCCCCATCTCTGCCAATATAGATACTGTCCCCTTATACCATATACACCTCTTTCTTGCCAGTACAGGTACTATGACATGTATGTGTGTGTATGTAATATGTATACCTGGCTTTCTCCCACAGATATCCGTGACACTGTAAACTACAAGGAAGTAATGAAGCAGTATCCTTACAGTAACGCTACACAGTGCGTACATCACATAATACACAGTGCCATGTCCTGTGCTCCGGGGAAGGTGCGGCCCTGTACTTGTAGTGGTGACACATTGTGTACACGAGTGCTCGGGGGAAGGTGCGGCCCTATACTTGTAGTGGTGACACATTGTGTACACGGGTGCTCGGGGGAAGGTGCGGCCCTGCACTTGTAGTGGTGACACGTTGTGTACACGGGTGCTCGGGGGAAGGTGCGGCCCTGTACTTGTAGTGGTGACACATTGTGTACACGGGTGCTCGGGGGAAGGTGCGGCCCTGCACTTGTAGTGGTGACACGTTGTGTACACGGGTGCTCGGGGGAAGGTGTGGCCCTGTACTTGTAGTGGTGACACGTTGTGTACACGGGTGATCAGGGGAAGGTGTGGCCCTGTACTTGTAGTGGTGACACGTTGTGTACACGGGTGATCAGGGGAAGGTGCGGCCCTGTACTTGTAGTGGTGACACTTTGTGTACACGTAGTGTTCACTCTAGGAGTGAAAAGGGGCAGGGCGCCGGAGTCCGGGGGCACATGTGCCGCGCGCGCGTCCGAAATGGGGGCGCGTCCACGCAAATTAGGGGGCGTGGTCACGCCTCCGTCATTTTAGGGGGCGGCGCGGCCCACAGACGCTACGATAGAGAGCGTCTGTGGCCGGCGACGTCACTGTTGGGGGCGTGCCCAGCACCTCCGTCGGTGCTGGGCTTCCCCCAGCCCTCTCCCAATGCGTGAATGGATGCCGCGCGCATGCGCACGGCATCTATACACGCCGGGAGGGCAGGGAGCGGGCGGCTGTTCTAGCAGGGCGCCGCAAAAGGGGCAGGGCGGGTTTTGCCTGTTAAAAAACGGGCAGGGCGCGGCGCCCTGCTAAAACAGCCTAGAGTGAACACTAGTACACGGGTGATCAGGGGAAGGTGCGGCCCTGTACTTGTAGTGGTGACACATTGTATACACGGGTGCTCCAGGGAAGGTGCGGCCCTGTACTTGTAGTGGTGACACGTTGTGTGCTCGGGGGAAGGTGCGGCCCTGTACTTGTAGTGGTGACACGTTGTATACACGGGTGCTCCGGGGAAGGTGCGGCCCTGTACTTGTAGTGGTGACACATTGTGTACACGGGTGCTCAGGGGAAGGTGCGGCCCTGTACTTGTAGTGGTGACACGTTGTGTGCTCGGGGGAAGGTGCGGCCCTGTACTTGTAGTGGTGACACGTTGTATACACGGGTGCTCCGGGGAAGGTGCGGCCCTGTACTTGTAGTGGTGACACATTGTGTACACGGGTGCTCAGGGGAAGGTGCGGCCCTGTACTTGTAGTGGTGACACATTGTATACACGGGTGCTCCAGGGAAGGTGCGGCCCTGTACTTGTAGTGGTGACACGTTGTGTGCTCGGGGGAAGGTGCGGCCCTGTACTTGTAGTGGTGACACGTTGTATACACGGGTGCTCCGGGGAAGGTGCGGCCCTGTACTTGTAGTGGTGACACATTGTGTACACGGGTGCTCAGGGGAAGGTGCGGCCCTGTACTTGTAGTGGTGACATGTTGTGTGCTCGGGGGAAGGTGCGGCGCTGTACTTGTAGTGGTGACACGTTGTGTACATGGGTGCTCGGGGGAAGGTGCGGCCCTGTACTTGTGACGCGTTGTATACACGGGTGCTCGGGGGAAGGTGCGGCCCTGTACTTGTAGTGGTGACACGTTGTATACACGGGTGCTCGGGGGAAGGTGCGGCCCTGTACTTGTAGTGGTGACACGTTGTATACTCGGGTGCTCGGGGGAAGGTGCGGCCCTGTACTTGTAGTGGTGACACGTTGTATACTCGGGTGCTCGGGGGAAGGTGCGGCCCTGTACTTGTAGTGGTGACACGTTGTATACACGGGTGCTCGGGGAAGGTGCGGCCCTGTACTTGTAGTGGTGACACGTTGTATACACGGGTGCTCGGGGGAAGGTGCGGCCCTGCACTTGTAGTGGTGACACGTTGTATACACGGGTGCTCGGGGGAAGGTGCGGCCCTGTACTTGTAGTGGTGACACGTTATGTACACGGGTGCTCGGGGGAAGGTGCGGCGCTGTACTTGTAGTGGTGACACGTTATGTACACTGGTGCTCGGGGGAAGGTGCGGCGCTGTACTTGTAGTGGTGACACGTTGTATACACAGGTGCTCGGGGGAAGGCGCGGCCCTGTACTTGTAGTGGTGACACGTTGTATACACGGGTGCTCGGGGGAAGGTGCGGCCCTGTACTTGTAGTGGTGACACGTTGTATACACGGGTGCTCGGGGGAAGGTGCGGCCCTGTACTTGTAGTGGTGACACGTTGTATACACAGGTGCTCGGGGGAAGGTGCGGCCCTGTACTTGTAGTGGTGACACGTTATGTACACGGGTGCTCCGGGGAAGGTGCGGCCCTGTACTTGTAGTGGTGACTCTGGCTTCTGCCTCATTGCTAGTAATATGTACTGGAACATTATAGACAGGAACGGGGGCCCTTAGTTGTGTGTATGGGAGTAATGGGACCTGTTTTTGTGGGTTTGGGAGAATAGGGGGACATTCGGTTTGCAGTTGGAACAGGGACCCTTGGTTGTGGTGTTGGGAGGAGCGGGGAGAATGAGGCTCCCACTTCTGGTACCTCCCCATACGTCGTCCACACGTCAGCTCTTCTGTTCACTTTGTGCCTCCTGAGCTGGTGCCTCAGATATGGTCTAGGGCCCAATGGTGGAATTGTCACTTCTCTCAACCTGTTTGCTACACGGTTTGACCAGGTAAGTCCTGAATGCCACTGAACACGGCAGAGTGCGTGTAGAGCGTGTTGTATGTGCAGTTCACGTATCGGCTCTTCCTGCAGGTGGTGAAGTTCATAGAGAAGAGGCAGGAGAACTGTCAGTAAGTACCTCTCCCCCGTCACCAGCACTCACCCACCTGCTGATCTGCGCTCTTACCCTATGTGTCCCCTCTCTCCCCAGGTATGTGCTGATAGACACGCCGGGACAGATTGAGGTCTTCACATGGTCCGCCTCCGGGTCCATCATTACAGAGACCTTGGTGAGTCTCGCTGTGAGGATACGGGGAGGGGGGGGGTCTCTGTGGTCCTGACTGGTGTGGTTTCCTTTCCAGGCCTCCTCCTTCCCCTCGGTGGTGGTCTATGTCATGGACACGTCACGCAGCACCAATCCGGTCACTTTCATGTCCAACATGTTGTACGCCTGCAGGTAGGTGTGAGAAGTGCTGCGAGGTGACTGCTCTCCGGCTGTCACTGACATTGTTTCCCTTCTCTTCCAGCATCATGTATAAGAGCAAACTGCCATTCATTGTGGTCATGAACAAGGTGCGTCATCAATACTGCTATAGCAACCCTCCGTTCCCCTCATTCATAGTGCAGAAGACACGTTACTTGTGCTGCGTCATGTAGGAATGTAAAGAGGTGATGAGGTGTGGTTTACAGTATTATAAATGCAATACAACGCTCAGACATGTATAACTGATCAAAGATCCTCTGGTATGGTTGCGGGGATAAGGCAGTATTGATTCATCGCGCGCAGACAGTAATAACTGATCTCAGATCCTCTGTAGAATGGATGCAGGGATAAGACAGTAACAGTCCATCACTCGCAGACAGGAATAACTGATCACAGATCTGCTGTAGTATGAATGCGGGGATAAGACTGTAACAATCGCTCGCAGACAGGAATAACTGATCACAGATCTGCTGTAGTATGGATCCGGGGATAAGGCAGTAACAATCCATCACTCGCAGACAGGAATAACTGATCACAGATCCACTGACTAGAATGGATGCAGGGATAAGACGGTAACAATCCATCACTCACAGACAGGAATAACTGATCACAGATCTTCTGTAGAATGGATGCGGGGATAAGACTGTAACAATCCATCACTCACAGACTGGAATAACTGATCACAGATCCACTGTAGTATGGATGCAGAGATAAGACTGTAACAATCCATCGTTTGCAGACATGAATAACTGATCACAGATCTGCTGTAGTATGAATGCGGGGATAAGACGGTAACAATCACTCGCAGACAGGAAAAACTGATCACAGATCTGCTGTAGTATGTATCCGGGGATAAGGCAGTAACAATCCATCACTCGCAGACAGGAATAACTGATCACAGATCCACTCACTGTAGAATGGATGCAGGGATAAGGTGGTAACAATCCATCACTCAGACAGGAATAACTGATCACAGATGTGCTGTAGAATGGATGCAGGGATAAGACTGTAACAATCGTTCGCAGACAGGAATAACTGATCACAGATCTGCTGTAGAATGGATGCGGGGATAAGGCGGTAACAATCCATCACTCAGACAGGAATAACTGATCACAGATCTGCTGTAGTATGGATGTGGGGATAAGGCAGTACTGATCTATCTCTTGCAGACTGATATAATCGATCACAGCTTTGCTGTGGAATGGATGCAGGACTTTGAGAGCTTCCAGGATGCTCTGAACCAGGAGACGTCCTATGCCAGTAACCTGACTCGTTCCATGAGCCTGGTTCTGGATGAGTTCTACAATGCTCTGCGGGTAATGCTGGTGTAACATACGTGGTGGGAGCGTGTGTAGCTTAACGTGTGGGTTACTAAGTCATGTGTACGCTGTTTAGGTTGTCGGGGTCTCGGCAGTGACGGGTGCTGGAATGGACGAGTTCTTTGTGAAGGTGTCTGAGGCAGCAGATGAATATGAGAGGTAAGAGAGGAGCGCCTGGGGTGGGGTGTCCGGGAGCTGCAGAACTGTCTGCTTCACAGGGTGACGTCATTACTTGGGTTACATGGGCAAGTATTGGGACTACAGTGCAGGAATGATGTGTTACTGTGCACTGGCCACTAGATGGCACATGAGGACCCATTGGCATTAGGCCACCATTACTGATTTGCTGCTGTTATTACTATCTTACATTATTACCCTCTTCTGTTCGCTCTACAGTAACTGCCTTGTTCCTTACCTTTTGCAGAGAATACCGTCCGGAATATGAGCGCCTGCGTCAGGCTGCGGTACGTTCTTATTCCCACATGTAGACAGTGTATTAGACAGACCACCTGTCCTGTATTCCAGGCAGTACAGAGAAGGGTACAGGCTGCATTAGGTTGTTGAGATGTGAGATCAGAGATTTGTAGAAGACCTTAGTGATACGCACCCATCACGTGGAAGATCAGAAACTGGAGGTGGCCAGGATACAGGCATGTGGGGGTTCCGGATAGATGTGTCGGGTAGGGACATAGCGAGGTTGGAATTGATGGCTAGCCTGTGACAGACTGAGAACATGGTAGAGACATGCGCTGGGTGAGATCCGTGGTGGATCATTATCAAAGCCAGTTAAATGGTGCAGGGTTGGGTTAGAGAGGAGGCTTATGAGCGGTGGAGAAGCAGGGACATGCTGGTGGAGAGAGGAGACCTGAGCAGTGGAGGACAGAGTAGTGACACACCAGGGTATGCAATAGAGAGGATACCTGAGTGGTGGAGGACAGAAGAGAGACATGGCGGTGGGGATTGTAATACAGAAGATGACCTGTGCGGTGACCTGAGCTGTGGAGAACAGGGTAGAGACTTGCTGAGGGACTGGGAAAGAGGAGACTTGAGCAGTGGAGGACAGAGTAGGAACATGCTGGTGGAGAGGGGAGATCTGAGCAGTGGAGGACAGAGTAGGAATATGCTGGTGCAGAGGAGATCTGAGCGTTTGAGGACAGAGTAGGGATATGCTGGTGGAGAGAAGAAACCTGAGCAATGGAGGACAGAGTAGGGATATGCTGGTGGAGAGAAGAAACCTGAGCAATGGAGGACAGAGTAGGGATATGCTGGTGGAGAGAAGAAACCTGAGCAATGGAGGACAGAGTAGGGATATGCTGGTGGAGAGAAGAAACCTGAGCGGTGGAGGACAGAGTTGGGATATGCTGAAGGAGAGGGGAGATCTGAACGGTGGAGGACAGAGTAGGGATATGCTGGAGGAGAGAGGAGATCTGAGCAGTGGAGGACAGAGTAGGAACATGCTGGAGGAGAGGGGAGATCTGAGCTCTGGAGGACAGAGTAAGGACATGCTGGTGGAGGGAAGAAACCAGAGCAGTGGAGAACGGAGTAGGAATATGCTGGTGGAGAGAGGAAATCTGAGCGGTGGAGGACAGAGTAGGGACATGCTGGAGGAGAGGGGAGGACAGAGTAGGAATATGCTGGTGCAGAGAGGAGATCTGAGCTGTGGAGGACAGAGTAGGGATATGCTGGTGGAGAGAAGAAACCTGAGCGATGGAGGACAGAGTAGGGATATGCTGGTGGAGAGAGGAGACCTGAGCAGTGGAGGACAGAGTAGTGACACACCAGGGTATGCAATAGAGAGGATACCTGAGTGGTGGAGGACAGAAGAGAGACATGGCGGTGGGGATTGTAATACAGAAGATGACCTGTGCGGTGACCTGAGCTGTGGAGAACAGGGTAGAGACTTGCTGAGGGACTGGGAAAGAGGAGATCTGAGCAGTGGAGGACAGAGTAGGAACATGCTGGAGGAGAGGGGAGATCTGAGCTCTGGAGGACAGAGTAAGGACATGCTGGTGGAGGGAAGAAACCAGAGCAGTGGAGAACGGAGTAGGAATATGCTGGTGGAGAGAGGAAATCTGAGCGGTGGAGGACAGAGTAGGGACATGCTGGAGGAGAGGGGAGGACAGAGTAGGAATATGCTGGTGCAGAGAGGAGATCTGAGCTGTGGAGGACAGAGTAGGGATATGCTGGTGGAGAGAAGAAACCTGAGCGATGGAGGACAGAGTAGGGATATGCTGGTGGAGAGAAGAAACCTGAGCGGTGGAGGACAGAGTTGGGATATGCTGGAGGAGAGGGGAGATCTGAACGGTGGAGGACAGAGTAGGGATATGCTGGAGGAGAGAGGAGATCTGAGCAGTGGAGGACAAAGGACATGCTGGTGGAGGGAAGAAACCAGAGCAGTGGAGAACAGAGTAGGAAAATTCTGGTGGAGAGAGGAAATCTGAGCGGTGGAGGACAGAGTAGGGACATGCTGGAGGAGAGGGGAGGACAGAGTAGGAATATGCTGGTGCAGAGAGGAGATCTGAGCTGTGGAGGACAGAGTAGGGATATGCTGGTGGAGAGAAGAAACCTGAGCGATGGAGGACAGAGTAGGGATATGCTGGTGGAGAGAAGAAACCTGAGCGGTGGAGGACAGAGTAGGGATATGCTGGTGGAGAGAGGAGATCTGAGCTGTGGAGGACAGAGAAGGGACATGCTGGAGGAGAGGGGAGATCTGAGCTCTGGAGGACAGAGTAGGGACATGCTGGTGGATAGGAGGAGATCAGTGGCTGACGGATAACGGGGCAGGCACAGAAGTTGGAGAAATGTCAGACTAACGCATACGTCCTGCCCGGTCTTATTCCCTGAGACAGGAGGAGGAGCAGAGGAAGGAGCAGCAGGAGCAGTTAAACAGACTGCACAGGGATATGGGATCTGTGTCTCTGGATCCTGGACAGCCCGCCGGTAATTACTGGGGAATAGGGGTTTGGAATTGGTTACATACTGCATTACACCATCCTCTGCCTATAGACGCTGGGCAATGTCAGACTCTCTATTCCTTGGTTGCTCTTTATCACGGCCAGGTGAAGACGAGGAGGCTGCAGGGCCATCAGATCTGATCTTCACCCGAGGGAACGTGGAGGATGAGGAAGCAGAGGACAGTGACACTGATGATATCGATCATTCTGGTGAGTCGTCCTATTGAGTCATGTAGGTATACTGGTAGGGCAGCATGGTAGCACAGTGTGCAGCATTGCTATCTTCAGCAACAGGGTGTTTGGTTTGTTTTCCACCATGACTGTGTGGAGTGTGTGTCCTACCCATGTTAGCATGGGTTACCTGGTCTCCTGCCAGTACCCAGCAGCACAGAGTATATCAGGAGATGAGTGATGTGTCAGTGAGGACAGGGCTGCATGTGACAGGGGCAGTGACATGATGTGAGGAGGGGAATGGAGGCAGCAGGAAGCCACAGACTGAGAGTTATATAGTGGGAGGAGCAGGGTCCCCAGCAGCACAGAGTATATCAGGAGATGAGTGATGTGTCAGTGAGGACAGGGCTGCATGTGACAGGGGCAGTGACATGATGTGAGGAGGGGAATGGAGGCAGCAGGAAGCCACAGACTGAGAGTTATATAGTGGGAGGAGCAGGGTCCCCAGCAGCACAGAGTATATCAGGAGATGAGTGACGTGTCAGTGAGGACAGGGCTGCATGTGACAGGGGCAGTGACATGATGTGAGGAGGGGAATGGAGGCAGCAGGAAGCCACAGACTGAGAGTTATATAGTGGGAGGAGCAGGGTCCCCAGCAGCACAGAGTATATCAGGAGATGAGTGATGTGTCAGTGAGGACAGGGCTGCATGTGACAGGGGCAGTGACATGATGTGAGGAGGGGAATGGAGGCAGCAGGAAGCCACAGACTGAGAGTTATATAGTGGGAGGAGCAGGGTCCCCAGCAGCACAGAGTATATCAGGAGATGAGTGACGTGTCAGTGAGGACAGGGCTGCATGTGACAGGGGCAGTGACATGATGTGAGGAGGGGAATGGAGGCAGCAGGAAGCCACAGACTGAGAGTTATATAGTGGGAGGAGCAGGGTCCCCAGCAGCACAGAGTATATCAGGAGATGAGTGATGTTAGTGAGGACAGGGCTGCATGTGACAGGGGCAGTGACATGATGTGAGGAGAGGAATGGAGGCAGCAGGAAGCCACAGACTGAGAGTTATATAGTGGGAGGAGCAGGGTCCCCAGCAGCACAGAGTATATCAGGAGATGAGTGATGTGTCAGTGAGGACAGGGCTGCATGTGACAGGGGCAGTGACATGATGTGAGGAGGAGAATGGAGGCAGCAGGAAGCCACAGACTGAGAGTTATATAGTGGGAGGAGCAGGATCCCCAGCAGCACAGAGTATATCAGGAGATGAGTGATGTGTCAGTGAGGACAGGGCTGCATGTGACAGGGGCAGTGACATAATGTGAGGAGAGGAATGGAGGCAGCAGGAAGCCACAGACTGAGAGTTATATAGTGGGAGGAGCAGGGTCTCCAGCAGCACAGAGTATATCAGGAGATGAGTGATGTGTCAGTGAGGACAGGGCTGCATGTGACAGGGCAGTGACATGATGTGAGGAGGAGAATGGAGGCAGCAGGAAGCCACACACACCGAGTTATATAGTGGGAGGAGCAGGGTCTCCAGCAGCACAGAGTATATCAGGAGATGAGTGATGTGCCAGTGAGGACAGGGCTGCATGTGACAGGGGCAGTGACATAATGTGAGGAGAGGAATGGAGGCAGCAGGAAGCCACAGACTGAGAGTTATATAGTGGGAGGAGCAGGGTCCCCAGCAGCACAGAGTATATCAGGAGATGAGTGATGTGTCAGTGAGGACAGGGCTGCATGTGACAGGGGCAGTGACAGGATGTGAGGAGGAGAATGGAGGCAGCAGGAAGCCACAGACTGAGAGTTATATAGTGGGAGGAGCAGGGTCTCCAGCAGCACAGAGTATATCAGGAGATGAGTGATGTGTCAGTGAGGACAGGGCTGCATGTGACGGGCGCAGTGACATGATGTGAGGTGGAGAATGGAGGCAGCAGGAAGCCACAGACTGAGAGTTATATAGTGGGAGGAGCAGGGTCTCCAGCAGCACAGAGTATATCAGGAGATGAGTGATGTGTCAGTGAGGACAGGGCTGCATGTGACAGGGGCAGTGACATGATGTGAGGAGGAGAATGGAGGCAGCAGGAAGCCACAGACTGAGAGTTATATAGTGGGAGGAGCAGTGTCCCCAGCAGCACAGAGTATATCAGGAGATGAGTGATGTGTCAGTGAGGACAGGGGCAGTGACATGTGTGTCATAGTGACAGTGAGTGGACCTTCCCGCAGCTATACTCATTATAAGTACGTCCCTCGATCAGTCATTATCTGTGGTTTCCATACACACCCTCTGTATAAGGATGTCCGTTGCTCTGTATCTCCCCCCACCCGAGTGGCTGCCATTGGATTCTGCCCGGGCGTGTGGTATTGTGACAGTGTCTGTACCTGGATAATACTGGCATTTATTGTGTTGTTATATAGTCTGTGGTGTATAAAGTGTTTTGCTGGTTTCAGTTGTTGCTGCGTTGTCTCTGTATTCCGGTACGGGCAGTGGGGAGAGGACAGTGCGATTGTGTTCCTGTAATAACCTCAGTATGCCCCTGAGTACTATATGTGCTGTGTATTACGTGTGCCAGTCACCTCTGCTGTCTCTCCATCCAGTGGCGGAGGCCAGGCTCGAGGAACCGGCTTTTCAGAACTTTCTCCAGCAGACACAGAACAAGTATCGGGAAAAGGTCGGCAAATGATAGGTGACCCTTCCAGCTCGGAGGAAGGGTGAGGATGTCGGCGGGTGAGTCGGCGTCCGAGGTCTGAAGACACCGGAGATGTGCGGCACTGCGCGGCCAGGTTCCCTCTCACCTCCTCAGGACGCTGTTCTGCTACACATTGGTGTGGATGAAGTGTGAGCTTCTCGCCAGCACTCGCTGACTGCACAGATATCTGTTATTTTACCTGCAATATGAAACACAATCTTATTTCTTAAAAAAAAACAAAAAAAACCCCCAAAAAAACAGTAGTAATTATATTTTAGTGCGTTGTTGGATGTACAGACTGGAGGGAGTGGAAGCAGCAGGACACCATTGTATGAATAGAATCCTGGGCTCATACCAGTGTAATGTTATTTTTTGTTATAAATAAAAATATTATGTTTTAAACAACTCGCCAAGAGAAAGTCCCTCCCGAGTCAGCGAGAGTCTGTGTGACGGATAGGAGGAAGGGGAATGTGTTTGAGGGGTGCTGGGACAGGTCATACGCGAGGGGGCGGCCGCTATAATGTGGACGCTGGTCCCATGAGCAGCTATCCCGCAGCACTATGGGGTCAGTACCCCAGCCTCCCGCAGCACTATGGGGTCAGTACCCCAGCCTCCCGCAGCACTATGGGGTCAGTACCCCAGCCTCCCGCAGCACTATGGGGTCAGTACCCCAGCCTCCCGCAGCACTATGGGGTCAGTACCCCAGCCTCCCGCAGCACTATGGGGTCAGTACCCCAGCCTCCCGCAGCACTATGGGGTCAGTACCCCAGCCTCCCGCAGCACTATGAGGTCAGTACCCCCAGCCTCCCGCAGCACTATGAGGTCAGTACCCCCAGCCTCCCGCAGCACTATGAGGTCAGTACCCCCAGCCTCCCGCAGCACTATGAGGTCAGTACCCCAGCCTCCCGCAGCACTATGAGGTCAGTACCCCAGCCTCCCGCAGCACTATGAGGTCAGTACCCCCAGCCTCCCGCAGCACTATGAGGTCTGTACCCCAGCCTCCCGCAGCACTATGAGGTCTGTACCCCAGCCTCCCGCAGCACTATGAGGTCTGTACCCCAGCCTCCCGCAGCACTATGAGGTCTGTACCCCAGCCTCCCGCAGCACTATGAGGTCTGTACCCCAGCCTCCCGCAGCACTATGAGGTCAGTACCCCAGCCTCCCGCAGCACTATGAGGTCAGTACCCCAGCCTCCCGCAGCACTATGGGGTCAGTACCATGTGCTGCGTAGTGTCTGCTAGTAACCCCTGCCATCCACATTACAATCTGTGTCTCTACAGTCATCATACGGCATCTGCGCACATTGTATCCGCGGCCACTATTGCTGTAGAACACGATCACTAGTCCGCTCCTTCCTGTCACCCGCCATCAAACTTCCAGGTTCTTTATGGGTCTGTCTAACCCAGGGGTGGGCAATAACTGTCCCTGCAGCTGCTTTGGGACTACACATGCCAGCATGCCCTGACACAGTTTTGCTATCGGCATGCTAGGAGCAGGTGGAGGGCCGCTTATTAGCCACCCCTGGTCTCACCCCTCAGACATATCGACGTGCCCCAGAACCGTGTTGGGTTGTGGGGAAGGAAGCGGCTTTGGGACAGCTAGGGTTCAGTAGGCAGTACTCTGACATATCTTATGTATGAGAGCACATGGTGACAGAGGTAAGTGTACGTTTTTCTATTATTATACCCCACCCCCCGGCAGAAGAGGGTATACCTACTGCCATACTGTATATGCACCGCACTCTAATAACCCAGGACGCAGAGGCCGGTGCCAGGTGGTGTGTAGTCCAGGCAGAAGAGGGTATACCTACTGCCATACTGTATATGCACCGCACTCTAATAACCCAGGACGCAGAGGCCGGTGCCAGGAGGTGTGTAGTCCGGGTAGAAGGGGGTATACCTACTGCCATACTGTATATGCACCGCACTCTAATAACCCAGGACGCAGAGGCCGGTGCCAGGAGGTGTGTAGTCCGGGTAGAAGAGGGTATACCTACTGCCATACTGTATATGCACCGCACTCTAATAACCCAGGACACAGAGGCCGGTGCCAGGAGGTGTGTAGTCCGGGCAGAAGAGGGTATACCTACTGCCATACTGTATATGCACCGCACTCTAATAACCCAGGACGCAGAGGCTGGTGCCAGGTGGTGTGTAGTCCGGGCAGAAGAGGATATACCTACTGCCATACTGTATATGCACCGCACTCTAATAACCCAGGACACAGAGGCCGGTGCCAGGAGGTGTGTAGTCCGGGCAGAAGAGGGTATACCTACTGCCATACTGTATATGCACCGCACTCTAATAACCCAGGACACAGAGGCCGGTGCCAGGTGGTGTGTAGTCCGGGCAGAAGAGGGTATACCTACTGCCATACTGTATATGCACCGCACTCTAATAACCCAGGACGCAGAGGCCGGTGCCAGGAGGTGTGTAGTCCGGGCAGAAGAGGGTATACCTACTGCCATACTGTATATGCACCGCACTCTAATAACCCAGGACGCAGCGGCCGGTGACAGGAGGTGTGTAGTCCGGGCAGAAGAGGGTATACCTACTGCCATACTGTATGTGCACCGCACTCTAATAACCCAGGACACAGAGGCCGGTGCCAGGAGGTGTGTAGTCCGGGCAGAAGGGGGTATACCTACTGCCATACTGTATATGCACCGCACTCTAATAACCCAGGACGCAGAGGCCGGTGACAGGAGGTGTGTAGTCCGGGCAGAAGAGGGTATACCTACTGCCATACTGTATGTGCACCGCACTCTAATAACCCAGGACGCAGAGGCCGGTGCTAGGAGGTGTGTAGTCCGGGCAGAAGAGGGTATACCTACTGCCATACTGTATATGCACTGCACTCTAATAACCCAGGACGCAGAGGCCGGTGACAGGAGGTGTGTAGTCCGGGCAGAAGAGGGTATACCTACTGCCATACTGTATGTGCACCGCACTCTAATAACCCAGGACGCAGAGGCCGGTGCCAGGAGGTGTGTAGTCCGGGCAGAAGAGGGTATACCTACTGCCATACTGTATATGCACCGCACTCTAATAACCCAGGACACAGAGGCCGGTGCCAGGTGGTGTGTAGTCCGGGTAGAAGAGGGTATACCTACTGCCATACTGTATATGCACCGCACTCTAATAACCCAGGACGCAGAGGCCGGTGACAGGAGGTGTGTAGTCCGGGCAGAAGAGGGTATACCTACTGCCATACTGTATATGCACCGCACTCTAATAACCCAGGACGCAGAGGCCGGTGACAGGAGGTGTGTAGTCCGGGCAGAAGAGGGTATACCTACTGCCATACTGTATATGCACCGCACTCTAATAACCCAGGACGCAGCGGCCGGTGACAGGAGGTGTGTAGTCCGGGCAGAAGAGGGTATACCTACTGCCATACTGTATGTGCACCGCACTCTAATAACCCAGGACACAGAGGCCGGTGACAGGAGGTGTGTAGTCCGGGCAGAAGAGGGTATACCTACTGCCATACTGTATGTGCACCGCACTCTAATAACCCAGGACACAGAGGCCGGTGACAGGAGGTGTGTAGTCCGGGCAGAAGAGGGTATACCTACTGCCATACTGTATGTGCACCGCACTCTAATAACCCAGGACGCAGAGGCCGGTGACAGGAGGTGTGTAGTCCGGGCAGAAGAGGGTATACCTACTGCCATACTGTATGTGCACCGCACTCTAATAACCCAGGACGCAGAGGCCGGTGCTAGGAGGTGTGTAGTCCGGGCAGAAGAGGGTATACCTACTGCCATACTGTATATGCACTGCACTCTAATAACCCAGGACGCAGAGGCCGGTGACAGGAGGTGTGTAGTCCGGGCAGAAGAGGGTATACCTACTGCCATACTGTATGTGCACCGCACTCTAATAACCCAGGACGCAGAGGCCGGTGCCAGGAGGTGTGTAGTCCGGGCAGAAGAGGGTATACCTACTGCCATACTGTATATGCACCGCACTCTAATAACCCAGGACACAGAGGCCGGTGACAGGAGGTGTGTAGTCCGGGCAGAAGAGGGTATACCTACTGCCATACTGTATATGCACCGCACTCTAATAACCCAGGACGCAGCGGCCGGTGACAGGAGGTGTGTAGTCCGGGCAGAAGAGGGTATACCTACTGCCATACTGTATGTGCACCGCACTCTAATAACCCAGGACACAGAGGCCGGTGACAGGAGGTGTGTAGTCCGGGCAGAAGAGGGTATACCTACTGCCATACTGTATGTGCACCGCACTCTAATAACCCAGGACGCAGAGGCCGGTGCTAGGAGGTGTGTAGTCCGGGCAGAAGAGGGTATACCTACTGCCATACTGTATATGCACTGCACTCTAATAACCCAGGACGCAGAGGCCGGTGACAGGAGGTGTGTAGTCCGGGCAGAAGAGGGTATACCTACTGCCATACTGTATGTGCACCGCACTCTAATAACCCAGGACGCAGAGGCCGGTGCCAGGAGGTGTGTAGTCCGGGCAGAGGAGGGTGTACCTACTGCCATATTGTATATGCACCGCACTCTAATAACCCAGGACGCAGAGGCCGGTGCCAGGAGGTGTGTAGTCCGGGCAGAAGAGGGTATACCTACTGCCATACTGTATGTGCACCGCACTCTAATAACCCAGGACACAGAGGCCGGTGCCAGGAGGTGTGTAGTCCGGGCAGAAGAGGGTATACCTACTGCCATACTGTATGTGCACCGCACTCTAATAACCCAGGACGCAGAGGCCGGTGCTAGGAGGTGTGTAGTCCGGGCAGAAGAGGGTATACCTACTGCCATACTGTATGTGCACCGCACTCTAATAACCCAGGACGCAGAGGCCGGTGCTAGGAGGTGTGTAGTCCGGGCAGAAGAGGGTATACCTACTGCCATACTGTATGTGCACCGCACTCTAATAACCCAGGACGCAGAGGCCGGTGCTAGGAAGTGTGTAGTCCGGGCAGAAGAGGGTATACCTACTGCCATACTGTATATGCACTGCACTCTAATAACCCAGGACGCAGAGGCCGGTGACAGGAGGTGTGTAGTCCGGGCAGAAGAGGGTATACCTACTGCCATACTGTATGTGCACCGCACTCTAATAACCCAGGACGCAGAGGCCGGTGCCAGGAGGTGTGTAGTCCGGGCAGAAGAGGGTATACCTACTGCCATACTGTATATGCACCGCACTCTAATAACCCAGGACACAGAGGCAGGTGACAGGAGGTGTGTAGTCCGGGCAGAAGAGGGTATACCTACTGCCATACTGTATATGCACCGCACTCTAATAACCCAGGACGCAGCGGCCGGTGACAGGAGGTGTGTAGTCCGGGCAGAAGAGGGTATACCTACTGCCATACTGTATGTGCACCGCACTCTAATAACCCAGGACACAGAGGCCGGTGACAGGAGGTGTGTAGTCCGGGCAGAAGAGGGTATACCTACTGTCATACTGTATGTGCACCGCACTCTAATAACCCAGGACGCAGAGGCCGGTGCCAGGTGGTGTGTAGTCCGGGTAGAAGAGGGTATACCTACTGCCATACTGTATGTGCACCGCACTCTAATAACCCAGGACGCAGAGGCCGGTGCCAGGTGGTGTGTAGTCCGGGTCGAAGAGGGTATACCTACTGCCATACTGTATATGCACCGCACTCTAATAACCCAGGACACAGAGGCCGGTGCCAGGTGGTGTGTAGTCAGGGCAGAAGAGGGTATACCTACTGCCATACTGTATGTGCACCGCACTCTAATAACCCAGGATGCAGAGGCCGGTGCCAGGTGGTGTGTAGTCTGGGTAGAAGAGGGTATACCTACTGCCATACTGTATATGCACCGCACTCTAATAACCCAGGACGCAGAGGCTGGTGCCAGGTGGTGTGTAGTCCGGGCAGAAGAGGGTATACATACTGCCATACTGTATATGCACCGCACTCTAATAACCCAGGACACAGAGGCCAGTGCCAGGTGGTGTGTAGTCCGGGCAGAAGAGGGTATACCTACTGCCATACTGTATATGCACTGCACTCTAATAACCCAGGACGCAGAGGCCGGTGCCAGGTGGTGTGTAGTCCGGGCAGAAGAGAGTATACCTACTGCCATACTGTATGTGCACCGCACTCTAATAACCCAGGACGCAGAGGCCGGTGCCAGGTGGTGTGTAGTCCGGGTAGAAGAGGGTATACCTACTGCCATACTGTATATGCACCGCACTCTAATAACCCAGGACACAGAGGCCGGTGCCAGGTGGTGTGTAGTCCGGGCAGAAGAGGGTATACCTACTGCCATACTGTATGTGCACCGCACTCTAATAACCCAGGACGCAGAGGCCGGTGCCAGGTGGTGTGTAGTCCGGGTAGAAGAGGGTATACCTACTGCCATACTGTATATGCACCGCACTCTAATAACCCAGGACGCAGAGGCTGGTGCCAGGTGGTGTGTAGTCCGGGCAGAAGAGGGTATACATACTGCCATACTGTATATGCACCGCACTCTAATAACCCAGGACACAGAGGCCGGTGCCAGGTGGTGTGTAGTCCGGGCAGAAGAGGGTATACCTACTGCCATACTGTATATGCACCGCACTCTAATAACCCAGGACGCAGAGGCCGGTACCAGGTGGTGTGTAGTCCGGGCAGAAGAGGGTATACCTACTGCCATACTGTATGTGCACCGCACTCTAATAACCCAGGACGCAGAGGCCGGTGCCAGGTGGTGTGTAGTCCGGGCAGAAGAGGGTATACCTACTGCCATACTGTATATGCACCGCACTCTAATAACCCAGGACACAGAGGCCGGTGCAAGGAGGTGTGTAGTCCGGGCAGAAGAGGGTATACCTACTGCCATACTGTATGTGCACCGCACTCTAATAACCCAGGACGCAGAGGCCGGTGCCAGGTGGTGTGTAGTCCGGGTAGAAGAGGGTATACCTACTGCCATACTGTATGTGCACCGCACTCTAATAACCCAGGACGCAGAGGCCGGTGCCAGGTGGTGTGTAGTCCGGGTAGAAGAGGGTATACCTACTGCCATACTGTATATGCACCGCACTCTAATAACCCAGGACACAGAGGCCGGTGCCAGGTGGTGTGTAGTCCGGGCAGAAGAGGGTATACCTACTGCCATACTGTATGTGCACCGCACTCTAATAACCCAGGACGCAGAGGCCGGTGCCAGGTGGTGTGTAGTCCGGGTAGAAGAGGGTATACCTACTGCCATACTGTATATGCACCGCACTCTAATAACCCAGGACGCAGTGGCTGGTGCCAGGTGGTGTGTAGTCCGGGCAGAAGAGGGTATACATACTGCCATACTGTATATGCACCGCACTCTAATAACCCAGGACACAGAGGCCGGTGCCAGGTGGTGTGTAGTCCGGGCAGAAGAGGGTATACCTACTGCCATACTGTATATGCACTGCACTCTAATAACCCAGGACGCAGAGGCCGGTGCCATGTGGTGTGTAGTCCGGGTAGAAGAGGGTATACCTACTGCCATACTGTATATGCACCGCACTCTAATAACCCAGGACACAGAGGCCGGTGCCAGGTGGTGTGTAGTCCGGGCAGAAGAGGGTATACCTACTGCCATACTGTATGTGCACCGCACTCTAATAACCCAGGACGCAGAGGCCGGTGCCAGGTGGTGTGTAGTCCGGGTAGAAGAGGGTATACCTACTGCCATACTGTATATGCACCGCACTCTAATAACCCAGGACGCAGAGGCTGGTGCCAGGTGGTGTGTAGTCCGGGCAGAAGAGGGTATACATACTGCCATACTGTATATGCACCGCACTCTAATAACCCAGGACGCAGAGGCTGGTGCCAGGTGGTGTGTAGTCCGGGCAGAAGAGGGTATACATACTGCCATACTGTATATGCACCGCACTCTAATAACCCAGGACACAGAGGCCGGTGCCAGGTGGTGTGTAGTCCGGGCAGAAGAGGGTATACCTACTGCCATACTGTATATGCACTGCACTCTAATAACCCAGGACGCAGAGGCCGGTGCCAGGTGGTGTGTAGTCCGGGCAGAAGAGAGTATACCTACTGCCATACTGTATGTGCACCGCACTCTAATAACCCAGGACGCAGAGGCCGGTGCCAGGAGGTGTGTAGTCCGGGCAGAAGAGGGTATACCTACTGCCATACTGTATATGCACCGCACTCTAATAACCCAGGACACAGAGGCCGGTGCCAGGAGGTGTGTAGTCCGGGCAGAAGAGGGTATACCTACTGCCATACTGTATGTGCACCGCACTCTAATAACCCAGGACGCAGAGGCCGGTGCCAGGAGGTGTGTAGTCCGGGCAGAAGAGGGTATACCTACTGCCATACTGTATGTGCACCGCACTCTAATAACCCAGGACGCAGAGGCCGGTGCCAGGAGGTGTGTAGTCCGGGCAGAAGAGGGTATACCTACTGCCATACTGTATATGCACCGCACTCTAATAACCCAGGACACAGAGGCCGGTGCCAGGAGGTGTGTAGTCCGGGCAGAAGAGGGTATACCTACTGCCATACTGTATGTGCACCGCACTCTAATAACCCAGGACGCAGAGGCCGGTGCCAGGAGGTGTGTAGTCCGGGC
Source organism: Pseudophryne corroboree (assembly GCF_028390025.1). Lineage (NCBI taxonomy): Eukaryota > Metazoa > Chordata > Amphibia > Anura > Myobatrachidae > Pseudophryne > Pseudophryne corroboree. The sequence continues at coordinate 106,853 of NW_026967808.1, read as the reverse complement.
AGAAGAGGGTATACCTACTGCCATACTGTATATGCACCGCACTCTAATAACCCAGGACACAGAGGCCGGTGCCAGGTGGTGTGTAGTCCGGGCAGAAGAGGGTATACCTACTGCCATACTGTATGTGCACCGCACTCTAATAACCCAGGACGCAGAGGCCGGTGCCAGGTGGTGTGTAGTCCGGGCAGAAGAGGGTATACCTACTGCCATACTGTATGTGCACCGCACTCTAATAACCCAGGACGCAGAGGCCGGTGCCAGGTGGTGTGTAGTCCGGGCAGAAGAGGGTATACCTACTGCCATACTGTATGTGCACCGCACTCTAATAACCCAGGACGCAGAGGCCGGTGCCAGGTGGTGTGTAGTCCGGGCAGAAGAGGGTATACCTACTGCCATACTGTATGTGCACCGCACTCTAATAACCCAGGACGCAGAGGCCGGTGCCAGGTGGTGTGCAGTCCGGGCAGAAGAGGGTATACCTACTGCCATACTGTATATGCACCGCACTCTAATAACCCAGGACACAGAGGCCGGTGCAAGGAGGTGTGTAGTCCGGGCAGAAGAGGGTATACCTACTGCCATACTGTATGTGCACCGCACTCTAATAACCCAGGACGCAGAGGCCGGTGCCAGGTGGTGTGTAGTCCGGGTAGAAGAGGGTATACCTACTGCCATACTGTATGTGCACCGCACTCTAATAACCCAGGACGCAGAGGCCGGTGCCAGGTGGTGTGTAGTCCGGGTAGAAGAGGGTATACCTACTGCCATACTGTATATGCACCGCACTCTAATAACCCAAGACACAGAGGCCGGTGCTAGGAGGTGTGTAGTCCGGGCAGAAGAGGGTATACCTACTGCCACACTGTATGTGCACCGCACTCTAATAACCCAGGACGCAGAGGCCGGTGCCAGGTGGTGTGTAGTCCGGGTAGAAGAGGGTATACCTACTGCCATACTGTATATGCACCGCACTCTAATAACCTAGGACGCAGAGGCTGGTGCCAGGTGGTGTGTAGTCCGGGCAGAAGAGGGTATACATACTGCCATACTGTATATGCACCGCACTCTAATAACCCAGGACACAGAGGCCGGTGCCAGGTGGTGTGTAGTCCGGGCAGAAGAGGGTATACCTACTGCCATACTGTATATGCACCGCACTCTAATAACCCAGGACGCAGAGGCCGGTGCCAGGAGGTGTGTAGTCCGGGCAGAAGAGGGTATACCTACTGCCATACTGTATGTGCACCGCACTCTAATAACCCAGGACACAGAGGCCGGTGCCAGGAGGTGTGTAGTCCGGGCAGAAGAGGGTATACCTACTGCCATACTGTATATGCACCGCACTCTAATAACCCAGGACACAGAGGCCGGTGCCAGGTGGTGTGTAGTCCGGGCAGAAGAGGGTATACCTACTGCCATACTGTATGTGCACCGCACTCTAATAACCCAGGACGCAGAGGCCGGTGCCAGGTGGTGTGTAGTCCGGGCAGAAGAGGGTATACCTACTGCCATACTGTATGTGCACCGCACTCTAATAACCCAGGACGCAGAGGCCGGTGCCAGGTGGTGTGTAGTCCGGGCAGAAGAGGGTATACCTACTGCCATACTGTATATGCACCGCACTCTAATAACCCAGGACACAGAGGCCGGTGCAAGGAGGTGTGTAGTCCGGGCAGAAGAGGGTATACCTACTGCCATACTGTATGTGCACCGCACTCTAATAACCCAGGACGCAGAGGCCGGTGCCAGGTGGTGTGTAGTCCGGGTAGAAGAGGGTATACCTACTGCCATACTGTATGTGCACCGCACTCTAATAACCCAGGACGCAGAGGCCGGTGCCAGGTGGTGTGTAGTCCGGGTAGAAGAGGGTATACCTACTGCCATACTGTATATGCACCGCACTCTAATAACCCAGGACACAGAGGCCGGTGCTAGGAGGTGTGTAGTCCGGGCAGAAGAGGGTATACCTACTGCCATACTGTATATGCACCGCACTCTAATAACCCAGGACGCAGAGGCCGGTGCAAGGTGGTGTGTAGTCCGGGCAGAAGAGGGTATACCTACTGCCATACTGTATATGCACCGCACTCTAATAACCCAGGACGCAGAGGCCGGTGACAGGAGGTGTGTAGTCCGGGCAGAAGAGGGTATACCTACTGCCATACTGTATGTGCACCGCACTCTAATAACCCAGGACGCAGAGGCCGGTGCCAGGAGGTGTGTAGTCCGGGCAGAGGAGGGTGTACCTACTGCCATATTGTATATGCACCGCACTCTAATAACCCAGGACGCAGAGGCCGGTGCCAGGAGGTGTGTAGTCCGGGCAGAAGAGGGTATACCTACTGCCATACTGTATGTGCACCGCACTCTAATAACCCAGGACACAGAGGCCGGTGCCAGGAGGTGTGTAGTCCGGGCAGAAGAGGGTATACCTACTGCCATACTGTATGTGCACCGCACTCTAATAACCCAGGACACAGAGGCCGGTGCCAGGAGGTGTGTAGTCCGGGCAGAAGAGGGTATACCTACTGCCATACTGTATGTGCACCGCACTCTAATAACCCAGGACACAGAGGCCGGTGCCAGGAGGTGTGTAGTCCGGGCAGAAGAGGGTATACCTACTGCCATACTGTATGTGCACCGCACTCTAATAACCCAGGACACAGAGGCCGATGCCAGGAGGTGTGTAGTCCGGGCAGAAGAGGGTATACCTACTGCCATACTGTATGTGCACCGCACTCTAATAACCCAGGACACAGAGGCCGGTGCCAGGTGGTGTGTAGTCCGGGCAGAAGAGGGTATACCTACTGCCATACTGTATATGCACCGCACTCTAATAACCCAGGACACAGAGGCCGGTGCCAGGAGGTGTGTAGTCTGGGCAGAAGAGGGTATACCTACTGCCATACTGTATGTGCACCGCACTCTAATAACCCAGCCCAGGACGCAGAGGCCGGTGCCAGGAGGTGTGTAGTCCGGGCAGAAGAGGGTATACCTACTGCCATACTGTATATGCACTGCACTCTAATAACCCAGGACGCAGAGGCCGGTGCCAGGTGGGATGTAGTCCGGGTAGAAGAGGGTATACCTACTGCCATACTGTATGTGCACCGCTCTCTAATAACCCAGGACGCAGAGGCCGGTGCCAGGAGGTGTGTATTTCGGGCAGAAGAGGGTATACCTACTGCCATACTGTATATACACCGCACTCTAATAACCCAGGACACAGAGGCCGGTGCCAGGTGGTGTGTAGTCCGGGCAGAAGAGGGTATACCTACTGCCATACTGTATATGCACCGCACTCTAATAACCCAGGACGCAGAGGCCGGTGCCAGGTGGTGTGTAGTCCGGGCAGAAGAGGGTATACCTACTGCCATACTGTATGTGCACCGCACTCTAATAACCCAGGACGCAGAGGCTGGTGCCAGGAGGTGTGTAGTCCGGGCAGAAGAGGGTATACCTACTGCCATACTGTATATGCACCGCACTCTAATAACCCAGGACACAGAGGCCGGTGCCAGGAGGTGTGTAGTCTGGGCAGAAGAGGGTATACCTACTGCCATACTGTATATCCACCGCACTCTAATAACCCAGGACGCAGAGGCCGGTGCCAGGAGGTGTGTAGTCCGGGCAGAAGAGGGTATACCTACTGCCATACTGTATGTGCACCGCACTCTAATAACCCAGGACACAGAGGCCGGTGCCAGGAGGTGTGTAGTCCGGGCAGAAGAGGGTATACCTACTGCCATACTGTATGTGCACCGCACTCTAATAACCCAGGACGCAGAGGCCGGTACCAGGAGGTGTGTAGTCCGGGCAGAAGAGGGTATACCTACTGCCATACTGTATATGCACCGCACTCTAATAACCCAGGACGCAGAGGCCGGTGCCAGGTGGTGTGTAGTCCGGGCAGAAGAGGGTATACCTACTGCCATACTGTATGTGCACCGCACTCTAATAACCCAGGACGCAGAGGCCGGTGCCAGGTGGTGTGTAGTCCGGGCAGAAGAGGGTATACCTACTGCCATACTGTATATGCACCGCACTCTAATAACCCAGGACACAGAGGCCGGTGCAAGGAGGTGTGTAGTCCGGGCAGAAGAGGGTATACCTACTGCCATACTGTATATGCACCGCACTCTAATAACCCAGGACGCAGAGGCCGGTGCCAGGAGGTGTGTAGTCCGGGCAGAAGAGGGTATACCTACTGCCATACTGTATGTGCACCGCACTCTAATAACCCAGGACGCAGAGGCCGGTGCCAGGTGGTGTGTAGTCCGGGTAGAAGAGGGTATACCTACTGCCATACTGTATGTGCACCGCACTCTAATAACCCAGGACGCAGAGGCCGGTGCCAGGTGGTGTGTAGTCCGGGTAGAAGAGGGTATACCTACTGCCATACTGTATATGCACCGCACTCTAATAACCCAGGACACAGAGGCCGGTGCCAGGTGGTGTGTAGTCCGGGCAGAAGAGGGTATACCTACTGCCATACTGTATGTGCACCGCACTCTAATAACCCAGGATGCAGAGGCCGGTGCCAGGTGGTGTGTAGTCCGGGTAGAAGAGGGTATACCTACTGCCATACTGTATATGCACCGCACTCTAATAACCCAGGACGCAGAGGCTGGTGCCAGGTGGTGTGTAGTCCGGGCAGAAGAGGGTATACATACTGCCATACTGTATATGCACCGCACTCTAATAACCCAGGACACAGAGGCCGGTGCCAGGTGGTGTGTAGTCCGGGCAGAAGAGGGTATACCTACTGCCATACTGTATATGCACTGCACTCTAATAACCCAGGACGCAGAGGCCGGTGCCAGGTGGTGTGTAGTCCGGGCAGAAGAGAGTATACCTACTGCCATACTGTATGTGCACCGCACTCTAATAACCCAGGACGCAGAGGCCGGTGCCAGGTGGTGTGTAGTCCGGGTAGAAGAGGGTATACCTACTGCCATACTGTATATGCACCGCACTCTAATAACCCAGGACACAGAGGCCGGTGCCAGGTGGTGTGTAGTCCGGGCAGAAGAGGGTATACCTACTGCCATACTGTATGTGCACCGCACTCTAATAACCCAGGACGCAGAGGCCGGTGCCAGGTGGTGTGTAGTCCGGGTAGAAGAGGGTATACCTACTGCCATACTGTATATGCACCGCACTCTAATAACCCAGGACGCAGAGGCTGGTGCCAGGTGGTGTGTAGTCCGGGCAGAAGAGGGTATACATACTGCCATACTGTATATGCACCGCACTCTAATAACCCAGGACACAGAGGCCGGTGCCAGGTGGTGTGTAGTCCGGGCAGAAGAGGGTATACCTACTGCCATACTGTATATGCACCGCACTCTAATAACCCAGGACGCAGAGGCCGGTACCAGGTGGTGTGTAGTCCGGGCAGAAGAGGGTATACCTACTGCCATACTGTATGTGCACCGCACTCTAATAACCCAGGACGCAGAGGCCGGTGCCAGGTGGTGTGTAGTCCGGGCAGAAGAGGGTATACCTACTGCCATACTGTATATGCACCGCACTCTAATAACCCAGGACACAGAGGCCGGTGCAAGGAGGTGTGTAGTCCGGGCAGAAGAGGGTATACCTACTGCCATACTGTATGTGCACCGCACTCTAATAACCCAGGACGCAGAGGCCGGTGCCAGGTGGTGTGTAGTCCGGGTAGAAGAGGGTATACCTACTGCCATACTGTATGTGCACCGCACTCTAATAACCCAGGACGCAGAGGCCGGTGCCAGGTGGTGTGTAGTCCGGGTAGAAGAGGGTATACCTACTGCCATACTGTATATGCACCGCACTCTAATAACCCAGGACACAGAGGCCGGTGCCAGGTGGTGTGTAGTCCGGGCAGAAGAGGGTATACCTACTGCCATACTGTATGTGCACCGCACTCTAATAACCCAGGACGCAGAGGCCGGTGCCAGGTGGTGTGTAGTCCGGGTAGAAGAGGGTATACCTACTGCCATACTGTATATGCACCGCACTCTAATAACCCAGGACGCAGAGGCTGGTGCCAGGTGGTGTGTAGTCCGGGCAGAAGAGGGTATACATACTGCCATACTGTATATGCACCGCACTCTAATAACCCAGGACACAGAGTCCGGTGCCAGGTGGTGTGTAGTCCGGGCAGAAGAGGGTATACCTACTGCCATACTGTATATGCACTGCACTCTAATAACCCAGGACGCAGAGGCCGGTGCCAGGTGGTGTGTAGTCCGGGTAGAAGAGGGTATACCTACTGCCATACTGTATATGCACTGCACTCTAATAACCCAGGACGCAGAGGCCGGTGCCAGGTGGTGTGTAGTCCGGGCAGAAGAGAGTATACCTACTGCCATACTGTATGTGCACCGCACTCTAATAACCCAGGACGCAGAGGCCGGTGCCAGGTGGTGTGTAGTCCGGGTAGAAGAGGGTATACCTACTGCCATACTGTATATGCACCGCACTCTAATAACCCAGGACACAGAGGCCGGTGCCAGGTGGTGTGTAGTCCGGGCAGAAGAGGGTATACCTACTGCCATACTGTATGTGCACCGCACTCTAATAACCCAGGACGCAGAGGCCGGTGCCAGGTGGTGTGTAGTCCGGGTAGAAGAGGGTATACCTACTGCCATACTGTATATGCACCGCACTCTAATAACCCAGGACGCAGAGGCTGGTGCCAGGTGGTGTGTAGTCCGGGCAGAAGAGGGTATACATACTGCCATACTGTATATGCACCGCACTCTAATAACCCAGGACACAGAGGCCGGTGCCAGGTGGTGTGTAGTCCGGGCAGAAGAGGGTATACCTACTGCCATACTGTATATGCACCGCACTCTAATAACCCAGGACGCAGAGGCCGGTACCAGGTGGTGTGTAGTCCGGGCAGAAGAGGGTATACCTACTGCCATACTGTATGTGCACCGCACTCTAATAACCCAGGACGCAGAGGCCGGTGCCAGGTGGTGTGTAGTCCGGGCAGAAGAGGGTATACCTACTGCCATACTGTATATGCACCGCACTCTAATAACCCAGGACACAGAGGCCGGTGCAAGGAGGTGTGTAGTCCGGGCAGAAGAGGGTATACCTACTGCCATACTGTATGTGCACCGCACTCTAATAACCCAGGACGCAGAGGCCGGTGCCAGGTGGTGTGTAGTCCGGGTAGAAGAGGGTATACCTACTGCCATACTGTATGTGCACCGCACTCTAATAACCCAGGACGCAGAGGCCGGTGCCAGGTGGTGTGTAGTCCGGGTAGAAGAGGGTATACCTACTGCCATACTGTATATGCACCGCACTCTAATAACCCAGGACACAGAGGCCGGTGCCAGGTGGTGTGTAGTCCGGGCAGAAGAGGGTATACCTACTGCCATACTGTATGTGCACCGCACTCTAATAACCCAGGACGCAGAGGCCGGTGCCAGGTGGTGTGTAGTCCGGGTAGAAGAGGGTATACCTACTGCCATACTGTATATGCACCGCACTCTAATAACCCAGGACGCAGAGGCTGGTGCCAGGTGGTGTGTAGTCCGGGCAGAAGAGGGTATACATACTGCCATACTGTATATGCACCGCACTCTAATAACCCAGGACACAGAGGCCGGTGCCAGGTGGTGTGTAGTCCGGGCAGAAGAGGGTATACCTACTGCCATACTGTATATGCACTGCACTCTAATAACCCAGGACGCAGAGGCCGGTGCCAGGTGGTGTGTAGTCCGGGTAGAAGAGGGTATACCTACTGCCATACTGTATATGCACCGCACTCTAATAACCCAGGACACAGAGGCCGGTGCCAGGTGGTGTGTAGTCCGGGCAGAAGAGGGTATACCTACTGCCATACTGTATGTGCACCGCACTCTAATAACCCAGGACGCAGAGGCCGGTGCCAGGTGGTGTGTAGTCCGGGTAGAAGAGGGTATACCTACTGCCATACTGTATATGCACCGCACTCTAATAACCCAGGACGCAGAGGCTGGTGCCAGGTGGTGTGTAGTCCGGGCAGAAGAGGGTATACATACTGCCATACTGTATATGCACCGCACTCTAATAACCCAGGACGCAGAGGCTGGTGCCAGGTGGTGTGTAGTCCGGGCAGAAGAGGGTATACATACTGCCATACTGTATATGCACCGCACTCTAATAACCCAGGACACAGAGGCCGGTGCCAGGTGGTGTGTAGTCCGGGCAGAAGAGGGTATACCTACTGCCATACTGTATATGCACTGCACTCTAATAACCCAGGACGCAGAGGCCGGTGCCAGGTGGTGTGTAGTCCGGGCAGAAGAGAGTATACCTACTGCCATACTGTATGTGCACCGCACTCTAATAACCCAGGACGCAGAGGCCGGTGCCAGGAGGTGTGTAGTCCGGGCAGAAGAGGGTATACCTACTGCCATACTGTATATGCACCGCACTCTAATAACCCAGGACACAGAGGCCGGTGCCAGGAGGTGTGTAGTCCGGGCAGAAGAGGGTATACCTACTGCCATACTGTATGTGCACCGCACTCTAATAACCCAGGACGCAGAGGCCGGTGCCAGGAGGTGTGTAGTCCGGGCAGAAGAGGGTATACCTACTGCCATACTGTATATGCACCGCACTCTAATAACCCAGGACGCAGAGGCCGGTGCCAGGAGGTGTGTAGTCCGGGCAGAAGAGGGTATACCTACTGCCATACTGTATATGCACCGCACTCTAATAACCCAGGACACAGAGGCCGGTGCCAGGTGGTGTGTAGTCCGGGCAGAAGAGGGTATACCTACTGCCATACTGTATGTGCACCGCACTCTAATAACCCAGGACACAGAGGCCGGTGCCAGGTGGTGTGTAGTCCGGGCAGAAGAGGGTATACCTACTGCCATACTGTATGTGCACCGCACTCTAATAACCCAGGACGCAGAGGCCGGTGCCAGGTGGTGTGTAGTCCGGGCAGAAGAGGGTATACCTACTGCCATACTGTATGTGCACCGCACTCTAATAACCCAGGACGCAGAGGCCGGTGCCAGGTGGTGTGTAGTCCGGGCAGAAGAGGGTATACCTACTGCCATACTGTATGTGCACCGCACTCTAATAACCCAGGACGCAGAGGCCGGTGCCAGGTGGTGTGTAGTCCGGGCAGAAGAGGGTATACCTACTGCCATACTGTATATGCACCGCACTCTAATAACCCAGGACACAGAGGCCGGTACAAGGAGGTGTGTAGTCCGGGCAGAAGAGGGTATACCTACTGCCATACTGTATGTGCACCGCACTCTAATAACCCAGGACGCAGAGGCCGGTGCCAGGTGGTGTGTAGTCCGGGTAGAAGAGGGTATACCTACTGCCATACTGTATGTGCACCGCACTCTAATAACCCAGGACGCAGAGGCCGGTGCCAGGTGGTGTGTAGTCCGGGTAGAAGAGGGTATACCTACTGCCATACTGTATATGCACCGCACTCTAATAACCCAAGACACAGAGGCCGGTGCTAGGAGGTGTGTAGTCCGGGCAGAAGAGGGTATACCTACTGCCATACTGTATGTGCACCGCACTCTAATAACCCAGGACGCAGAGGCCGGTGCCAGGTGGTGTGTAGTCCGGGTAGAAGAGGGTATACCTACTGCCATACTGTATATGCACCGCACTCTAATAACCTAGGACGCAGAGGCTGGTGCCAGGTGGTGTGTAGTCCGGGCAGAAGAGGGTATACATACTGCCATACTGTATATGCACCGCACTCTAATAACCCAGGACACAGAGGCCGGTGCCAGGTGGTGTGTAGTCCGGGCAGAAGAGGGTATACCTACTGCCATACTGTATATGCACCGCACTCTAATAACCCAGGACGCAGAGGCCGGTGCCAGGAGGTGTGTAGTCCGGGCAGAAGAGGGTATACCTACTGCCATACTGTATGTGCACCGCACTCTAATAACCCAGGACACAGAGGCCGGTGCCAGGAGGTGTGTAGTCCGGGCAGAAGAGGGTATACCTACTGCCATACTGTATATGCACCGCACTCTAATAACCCAGGACACAGAGGCCGGTGCCAGGTGGTGTGTAGTCCGGGCAGAAGAGGGTATACCTACTGCCATACTGTATGTGCACCGCACTCTAATAACCCAGGACGCAGAGGCCGGTGCCAGGTGGTGTGTAGTCCGGGCAGAAGAGGGTATACCTACTGCCATACTGTATGTGCACCGCACTCTAATAACCCAGGACGCAGAGGCCGGTGCCAGGTGGTGTGTAGTCCGGGCAGAAGAGGGTATACCTACTGCCATACTGTATATGCACCGCACTCTAATAACCCAGGACACAGAGGCCGGTGCAAGGAGGTGTGTAGTCCGGGCAGAAGAGGGTATACCTACTGCCATACTGTATGTGCACCGCACTCTAATAACCCAGGACGCAGAGGCCGGTGCCAGGTGGTGTGTAGTCCGGGTAGAAGAGGGTATACCTACTGCCATACTGTATGTGCACCGCACTCTAATAACCCAGGACGCAGAGGCCGGTGCCAGGTGGTGTGTAGTCCGGGTAGAAGAGGGTATACCTACTGCCATACTGTATATGCACCGCACTCTAATAACCCAGGACACAGAGGCCGGTGCTAGGAGGTGTGCAGTCCGGGCAGAAGAGGGTATACCTACTGCCATACTGTATGTGCACCGCACTCTAATAACCCAGGACGCAGAGGCCGGTGCCAGGTGTTGTGTAGTCCGGGTAGAAGAGGGTATACCTACTGCCATACTGTATATGCACCGCACTCTAATAACCCAGGACGCAGAGGCTGGTGCCAGGTGGTGTGTAGTCCGGGCAGAAGAGGGTATACATACTGCCATACTGTATATGCACCGCACTCTAATAACCCAGGACACAGAGGCCGGTGCCAGGTGGTGTGTAGTCCGGGCAGAAGAGGGTATACCTACTGCCATACTGTATATGCACCGCACTCTAATAACCCAGGACACAGAGGCCGGTGCCAGGTGGTGTGTAGTCCGGGCAGAAGAGGGTATACCTACTGCCATACTGTATGTGCACCGCACTCTAATAACCCAGGACGCAGAGGCCGGTGCCAGGAGGTGTGTAGTCCGGGCAGAAGAGGGTATACCTACTGCCATACTGTATATGCACCGCACTCTAATAACCCAGGACACAGAGGCCGGTGCCAGGAGGTGTGTAGTCCAGGCAGAAGAGGGTATACCTACTGCCATACTGTATATGCACCGCACTCTAATAACCCAGGACGCAGAGGCCGGTGCCAGGTGGTGTGTAGTCCGGGCAGAAGAGGGTATACCTACTGCCATACTGTATATGCACCGCACTCTAATAACCCAGGACGCAGAGGCCGGTGCCAGGTGGTGTGTAGTCCGGGCAGAAGAGGGTATACCTACTGCCATACTGTATATGCACCGCACTCTAATAACCCAGGACACAGAGGCCGGTGCCAGGAGGTGTGTAGTCCGGGCAGAAGAGGGTATACCTACTGCCATACTGTATGTGCACCGCACTCTAATAACCCAGGACGCAGAGGCCGGTGCCAGGAGGTGTGTAGTCCGGGCAGAAGAGGGTATACCTACTGCCATACTGTATATGCACCGCACTCTAATAACCCAGGACGCAGAGGCCGGTGCCAGGAGGTGTGTAGTCCGGGCAGAAGAGGGTATACCTACTGCCATACTGTATGTGCACCGCACTCTAATAACCCAGGACACAGAGGCCGGTGCCAGGAGGTGTGTAGTCCGGGCAGAAGAGGGTATACCTACTGCCATACTGTATATGCACCGCACTCTAATAACCCAGGACACAGAGGCCGGTGCCAGGTGGTGTGTAGTCCGGGCAGAAGAGGGTATACCTACTGCCATACTGTATGTGCACCGCACTCTAATAACCCAGGACGCAGAGGCCGGTGCCAGGTGGTGTGTAGTCCGGGCAGAAGAGGGTATACCTACTGCCATACTGTATGTGCACCGCACTCTAATAACCCAGGACGCAGAGGCCGGTGCCAGGTGGTGTGTAGTCCGGGCAGAAGAGGGTATACCTACTGCCATACTGTATATGCACCGCACTCTAATAACCCAGGACACAGAGGCCGGTGCAAGGAGGTGTGTAGTCCGGGCAGAAGAGGGTATACCTACTGCCATACTGTATGTGCACCGCACTCTAATAACCCAGGACGCAGAGGCCGGTGCCAGGTGGTGTGTAGTCCGGGTAGAAGAGGGTATACCTACTGCCATACTGTATGTGCACCGCACTCTAATAACCCAGGACGCAGAGGCCGGTGCCAGGTGGTGTGTAGTCCGGGTAGAAGAGGGTATACCTACTGCCATACTGTATATGCACCGCACTCTAATAACCCAGGACGCAGAGGCTGGTGCCAGGTGGTGTGTAGTCTGGGCAGAAGAGGGTATACATACTGCCATACTGTATATGCACCGCACTCTAATAACCCAGGACACAGAGGCCGGTGCCAGGTGGTGTGTAGTCCGGGCAGAAGAGGGTATACCTACTGCCATACTGTATATGCACCGCACTCTAATAACCCAGGACACAGAGGCCGGTGCCAGGTGGTGTGTAGTCCGGGCAGAAGAGGGTATACCTACTGCCATACTGTATGTGCACCGCACTCTAATAACCCAGGACGCAGAGGCCGGTGCCAGGAGGTGTGTAGTCCGGGCAGAAGAGGGTATACCTACTGCCATACTGTATATGCACCGCACTCTAATAACCCAGGACGCAGAGGCCGGTGCCAGGTGGTGTGTAGTCCGGGCAGAAGAGGGTATACCTACTGCCATACTGTATATGCACCGCACTCTAATAACCCAGGACGCAGAGGCCGGTGCCAGGTGGTGTGTAGTCCGGGCAGAAGAGGGTATACCTACTGCCATACTGTATGTGCACTGCACTCTAATAACCCAGGACGCAGAGGCCGGTGCCAGGAGGTGTGTAGTCCAGGTAGAAGGGGGTATACCTACTGCCATACTGTATGTGCACCGCACTCTAATAACCCAGGACGCAGAGGCCGGTGCCAGGTGGTGTGTAGTCCGGGCAGAAGAGGGTATACCTACTGCCATACTGTATATGCACCGCACTCTAATAACCCAGGACACAGAGGCCGGTGCCAGGTGGTGTATAGTCCGGGCAGAAGAGGGTATACCTACTGCCATACTGTATGTGCACCGCACTCTAATAACCCAGGACGCAGAGGCCGGTGCCAGGAGGTGTGTAGTCCGGGCAGAAGAGGGTATACCTACTGCCATACTGTATGTGCACCGCACTCTAATAACCCAGGACACAGAGACTGGTGCCAGGTGGTGTGTAGTCCGGGCAGAAGAGGGTATACCTACTGCCATACTGTATGTGCACCGCACTCTAATAACCCAGGACGCAGAGGCCGGTGCCAGGAGGTGTGTAGTCCGGGCAGAAGAGGGTATACCTACTGCCATACTGTATATGCACCGCACTCTAATAACCCAGGACGCAGAGGCCGGTGCCAGGTGGTGTGTAGTCCGAGCAGAAGAGGATATACCTACTGCCATACTGTATATGCACCGCACTCTAATAACCCAGGACACAGAGGCCGGTGCAAGGTGGTGTGTAGTCCGGGCAGAAGAGGGTATACCTACTGCCATACTGTATGTGCACCGCACTCTAATAACCCAGGACGCAGAGGCCGGTGCCAGGAGGTGTGTAGTCCGGGCAGAGGAGGGTGTACCTACTGCCATACTGTATATGCACCGCACTCTAATAACCCAGGACGCAGAGGCCGGTGCCAGGAGGTGTGTAGTCCGGGCAGAAGAGGGTGTACCTACTGCCATACTGTATATGCACCGCACTCTAATAACCCAGGACACAGAGGCCGGTGCCAGGAGGTGTGTAGTCCGGGCAGAAGAGGGTATACCTACTGCCATACTGTATGTGCACCGCACTCTAATAACCCAGGACACAGAGGCCGGTGCCAGGTGGTGTGTAGTCCGGGCAGAAGAGGGTATACCTACTGCCATACTGTATGTGCACCGCACTCTAATAACCCAGGACACAGAGGCCGGAGCCAGGAGGTGTGTAGTTCCGGGCAGAAGCGGGTATACCTACTGCCATACTGTATGTGCACCGCACTCTAATAACCCAGGACACAGAGGCCGGTGCCAGGAGGTGTGTAGTTCCGGGCAGAAGAGGGTATACCTACTGCCATACTGTATGTGCACCGCACTCTAATAACCAAGGACACAGAGGCCGGTGCCAGGAGGTGTGTAGTTCCGGGCAGAAGAGGGTATACCTACTGCCATACTGTATATGCACCGCACTCTAATAACCCAGGACGCAGAGGCCGGTGCCAGGTGGTGTGTAGTCCGGGCAGAAGAGGGTATACCTACTGCCATACTGTATGTGCACCGCACTCTAATAACCCAGGACACAGAGGCCGGTGCCAGGAGGTGTGTAGTTCCGGACAGAAGAGGGTATACCTACTGCCATACTGTATGTGCACCGCACTCTAATAACCCAGGACGCAGAGGCTGGTGCCAGGTGGTGTGTAGTCCGGGCAGAAGAGGGTATACATACTGCCATACTGTATATGCACCGCACTCTAATAACCCAGGACACAGAGGCCGGTGCCAGGTGGTGTGTAGTCCGGGCAGAAGAGGGTATACCTACTGCCATACTGTATATGCACCGCACTCTAATAACCCAGGACACAGAGGCCGGTGCCAGGTGGTGTGTAGTCCGGGCAGAAGAGGGTATACCTACTGCCATACTGTATGTGCACCGCACTCTAATAACCCAGGACGCAGAGGCCGGTGCCAGGAGGTGTGTAGTCCGGGCAGAAGAGGGTATACCTACTGCCATACTGTATATGCACCGCACTCTAATAACCCAGGACACAGAGGCCGGTGCCAGGAGGTGTGTAGTCCAGGCAGAAGAGGGTATACCTACTGCCATACTGTATATGCACCGCACTCTAATAACCCAGGACGCAGAGGCCGGTGCCAGGTGGTGTGTAGTCCGGGCAGAAGAGGGTATACCTACTGCCATACTGTATATGCACCGCACTCTAATAACCCAGGACGCAGAGGCCGGTGCCAGGTGGTGTGTAGTCCGGGCAGAAGAGGGTATACCTACTGCCATACTGTATATGCACCGCACTCTAATAACCCAGGACACAGAGGCCGGTGCCAGGAGGTGTGTAGTCCGGGCAGAAGAGGGTATACCTACTGCCATACTGTATGTGCACCGCACTCTAATAACCCAGGACGCAGAGGCCGGTGCCAGGAGGTGTGTAGTCCGGGCAGAAGAGGGTATACCTACTGCCATACTGTATATGCACCGCACTCTAATAACCCAGGACGCAGAGGCCGGTGCCAGGAGGTGTGTAGTCCGGGCAGAAGAGGGTATACCTACTGCCATACTGTATGTGCACCGCACTCTAATAACCCAGGACACAGAGGCCGGTGCCAGGAGGTGTGTAGTCCGGGCAGAAGAGGGTATACCTACTGCCATACTGTATATGCACCGCACTCTAATAACCCAGGACACAGAGGCCGGTGCCAGGTGGTGTGTAGTCCGGGCAGAAGAGGGTATACCTACTGCCATACTGTATGTGCACCGCACTCTAATAACCCAGGACGCAGAGGCCGGTGCCAGGTGGTGTGTAGTCCGGGCAGAAGAGGGTATACCTACTGCCATACTGTATGTGCACCGCACTCTAATAACCCAGGACGCAGAGGCCGGTGCCAGGTGGTGTGTAGTCCGGGCAGAAGAGGGTATACCTACTGCCATACTGTATATGCACCGCACTCTAATAACCCAGGACACAGAGGCCGGTGCAAGGAGGTGTGTAGTCCGGGCAGAAGAGGGTATACCTACTGCCATACTGTATGTGCACCGCACTCTAATAACCCAGGACGCAGAGGCCGGTGCCAGGTGGTGTGTAGTCCGGGTAGAAGAGGGTATACCTACTGCCATACTGTATGTGCACCGCACTCTAATAACCCAGGACGCAGAGGCCGGTGCCAGGTGGTGTGTAGTCCGGGTAGAAGAGGGTATACCTACTGCCATACTGTATATGCACCGCACTCTAATAACCCAGGACGCAGAGGCTGGTGCCAGGTGGTGTGTAGTCTGGGCAGAAGAGGGTATACATACTGCCATACTGTATATGCACCGCACTCTAATAACCCAGGACACAGAGGCCGGTGCCAGGTGGTGTGTAGTCCGGGCAGAAGAGGGTATACCTACTGCCTTACTGTATATGCACCGCACTCTAATAACCCAGGACACAGAGGCCGGTGCCAGGTGGTGTGTAGTCCGGGCAGAAGAGGGTATACCTACTGCCATACTGTATGTGCACCGCACTCTAATAACCCAGGACGCAGAGGCCGGTGCCAGGAGGTGTGTAGTCCGGGCAGAAGAGGGTATACCTACTGCCATACTGTATATGCACCGCACTCTAATAACCCAGGACGCAGAGGCCGGTGCCAGGTGGTGTGTAGTCCGGGCAGAAGAGGGTATACCTACTGCCATACTGTATATGCACCGCACTCTAATAACCCAGGACGCAGAGGCCGGTGCCAGGTGGTGTGTAGTCCGGGCAGAAGAGGGTATACCTACTGCCATACTGTATGTGCACTGCACTCTAATAACCCAGGACGCAGAGGCCGGTGCCAGGAGGTGTGTAGTCCAGGTAGAAGGGGGTATACCTACTGCCATACTGTATGTGCACCGCACTCTAATAACCCAGGACGCAGAGGCCGGTGCCAGGTGGTGTGTAGTCCGGGCAGAAGAGGGTATACCTACTGCCATACTGTATATGCACCGCACTCTAATAACCCAGGACACAGAGGCCGGTGCCAGGTGGTGTATAGTCCGGGCAGAAGAGGGTATACCTACTGCCATACTGTATGTGCACCGCACTCTAATAACCCAGGACGCAGAGGCCGGTGCCAGGAGGTGTGTAGTCCGGGCAGAAGAGGGTATACCTACTGCCATACTGTATGTGCACCGCACTCTAATAACCCAGGACACAGAGACTGGTGCCAGGTGGTGTGTAGTCCGGGCAGAAGAGGGTATACCTACTGCCATACTGTATGTGCACCGCACTCTAATAACCCAGGACGCAGAGGCCGGTGCCAGGAGGTGTGTAGTCCGGGCAGAAGAGGGTATACCTACTGCCATACTGTATATGCACCGCACTCTAATAACCCAGGACGCAGAGGCCGGTGCCAGGTGGTGTGTAGTCCGAGCAGAAGAGGATATACCTACTGCCATACTGTATATGCACCGCACTCTAATAACCCAGGACACAGAGGCCGGTGCAAGGAGGTGTGTAGTCCGGGCAGAAGAGGGTATACCTACTGCCATACTGTATGTGCACCGCACTCTAATAACCCAGGACGCAGAGGCCGGTGCCAGGAGGTGTGTAGTCCGGGCAGAGGAGGGTGTACCTACTGCCATACTGTATATGCACCGCACTCTAATAACCCAGGACGCAGAGGCCGGTGCCAGGAGGTGTGTAGTCCGGGCAGAAGAGGGTGTACCTACTGCCATACTGTATATGCACCGCACTCTAATAACCCAGGACACAGAGGCCGGTGCCAGGAGGTGTGTAGTCCGGGCAGAAGAGGGTATACCTACTGCCATACTGTATGTGCACCGCACTCTAATAACCCAGGACACAGAGGCCGGTGCCAGGTGGTGTGTAGTCCGGGCAGAAGAGGGTATACCTACTGCCATACTGTATGTGCACCGCACTCTAATAACCCAGGACACAGAGGCCGGAGCCAGGAGGTGTGTAGTTCCGGGCAGAAGCGGGTATACCTACTGCCATACTGTATGTGCACCGCACTCTAATAACCCAGGACACAGAGGCCGGTGCCAGGAGGTGTGTAGTTCCGGGCAGAAGAGGGTATACCTACTGCCATACTGTATGTGCACCGCACTCTAATAACCCAGGACACAGAGGCCGGTGCCAGGAGGTGTGTAGTTCCGGGCAGAAGAGGGTATACCTACTGCCATACTGTATATGCACCGCACTCTAATAACCCAGGACGCAGAGGCCGGTGCCAGGTGGTGTGTAGTCCGGGCAGAAGAGGGTATACCTACTGCCATACTGTATGTGCACCGCACTCTAATAACCCAGGACACAGAGGCCGGTGCCAGGAGGTGTGTAGTTCCGGACAGAAGAGGGTATACCTACTGCCATACTGTATGTGCACCGCACTCTAATAACCCAGGACACAGAGGCCGGTGCCAGGAGGTGTGTAGTTCCGGGCAGAAGAGGGTATACCTACTGCCATACTGTATGTGCCCCGCACTCTAATAACCCAGGACACAGAGGCCGGTGCCAGGAGGTGTGTGTAGTCCGGGCAGAAGGGGGTATACCTACTGCCATACTGTATATGCACCGCACTCTAATAACCCAGGACACAGAGGCCGGTGCCAGGTGGTGTGTAGTCCGGGCAGAAGAGGGTATACCTACTGCCATACTGTATGTGCACCGCACTCTAATAACCCAGGACACAGAGGCCGGTGCAAGGAGGTGTGTAGTCCGGGCAGAAGAGGGTATACCTACTGCCATACTGTATATGCACCGCACTCTAATAACCCAGGACACAGAGGCCGGTGCCAGGTGGTGTGTAGTCCGGGCAGAAGAGGGTATACCTACTGCCATACTGTATGTGCACCGCACTCTAATAACCCAGGACACAGAGGCCGGTGCCAGGTGGTGTGTAGTCCGGGCAGAAGAGGGTATACCTACTGCCATACTGTATGTGCACCGCACTCTAATAACCCAGGACGCAGAGGCTGGTGCCAGGTGGTGTGTAGTCCGGGCAGAAGAGGGTATACCTACTGCCATACTGTATGTGCACCGCACTCTAATAACCCAGGACGCAGAGGCCGGTGCCAGGTGGTGTGTAGTCCGGGCAGAAGAGGGTATACCTACTGCCATACTGTATGTGCACCGCACTCTAATAACCCAGGACGCAGAGGCCGGTGCCAGGAGGTGTGTAGTCCGGGCAGAAGAGGGTATACCTACTGCCATACTGTATATGCACCGCACTCTAATAACCCAGGACACAGAGGCTGGTGCCAGGAGGTGTGTAGTCCGGGCAGAAGAGGGTATACCTACTGCCATACTGTATATGCACCGCACTCTAATAACCCAGGACACAGAGGCCGGTGCCAGGTGGTGTGTAGTCCGGGCAGAAGAGGGTATACCTACTGCCATACTGTATGTGCACCGCACTCTAATAACCCAGGACGCAGAGGCCGGTGCCAGGAGGTGTGTAGTCCGGGCAGAAGAGGGTATACCTACTGCCATACTGTATATGCACCGCACTCTAATAACCCAGGACACAGAGGCCGGTGCCAGGAGGTGTGTAGTCCAGGCAGAAGAGGGTATACCTACTGCCATACTGTATATGCACCGCACTCTAATAACCCAGGACGCAGAGGCCGGTGCCAGGTGGTGTGTAGTCCGGGCAGAAGAGGGTATACCTACTGCCATACTGTATATGCACCGCACTCTAATAACCCAGGACACAGAGGCCGGTGCCAGGAGGTGTGTAGTCCGGGCAGAAGAGGGTATACCTACTGCCATACTGTATGTGCACCGCACTCTAATAACCCAGGACGCAGAGGCCGGTGCCAGGAGGTGTGTAGTCCGGGCAGAAGAGGGTATACCTACTGCCATACTGTATATGCACCGCACTCTAATAACCCAGGACGCAGAGGCCGGTGCCAGGAGGTGTGTAGTCCGGGCAGAAGAGGGTATACCTACTGCCATACTGTATGTGCACCGCACTCTAATAACCCAGGACACAGAGGCCGGTGCCAGGAGGTGTGTAGTCCGGGCAGAAGAGGGTATACCTACTGCCATACTGTATATGCACCGCACTCTAATAACCCAGGACACAGAGGCCGGTGCCAGGTGTTGTGTAGTCCGGGCAGAAGAGGGTATACCTACTGCCATACTGTATGTGCACCGCACTCTAATAACCCAGGACGCAGAGGCCGGTGCCAGGTGGTGTGTAGTCCGGGCAGAAGAGGGTATACCTACTGCCATACTGTATGTGCACCGCACTCTAATAACCCAGGACGCAGAGGCCGGTGCCAGGTGGTGTGTAGTCCGGGCAGAAGAGGGTATACCTACTGCCATACTGTATATGCACCGCACTCTAATAACCCAGGACACAGAGGCCGGTGCAAGGAGGTGTGTAGTTCCGGACAGAAGAGGGTATACCTACTGCCATACTGTATGTGCACCGCACTCTAATAACCCAGGACACAGAGGCCGGTGCCAGGAGGTGTGTAGTTCCGGGCAGAAGAGGGTATACCTACTGCCATACTGTATGTGCACCGCACTCTAATAACCCAGGACACAGAGGCCGGTGCCAGGAGGTGTGTGTAGTCCGGGCAGAAGGGGGTATACCTACTGCCATACTGTATATGCACCGCACTCTAATAACCCAGGACACAGAGGCCGGTGCCAGGTGGTGTGTAGTCCGGGCAGAAGAGGGTATACCTACTGCCATACTGTATGTGCACCGCACTCTAATAACCCAGGACACAGAGGCCGGTGCAAGGAGGTGTGTAGTCCGGGCAGAAGAGGGTATACCTACTGCCATACTGTATATGCACCGCACTCTAATAACCCAGGACACAGAGGCCGGTGCCAGGTGGTGTGTAGTCCGGGCAGAAGAGGGTATACCTACTGCCATACTGTATGTGCACCGCACTCTAATAACCCAGGACACAGAGGCCGGTGCCAGGTGGTGTGTAGTCCGGGCAGAAGAGGGTATACCTACTGCCATACTGTATGTGCACCGCACTCTAATAACCCAGGACGCAGAGGCTGGTGCCAGGTGGTGTGTAGTCCGGGCAGAAGAGGGTATACCTACTGCCATACTGTATGTGCACCGCACTCTAATAACCCAGGACGCAGAGGCCGGTGCCAGGTGGTGTGTAGTCCGGGCAGAAGAGGGTATACCTACTGCCATACTGTATGTGCACCGCACTCTAATAACCCAGGACGCAGAGGCCGGTGCCAGGAGGTGTGTAGTCCGGGCAGAAGAGGGTATACCTACTGCCATACTGTATATGCACCGCACTCTAATAACCCAGGACACAGAGGCTGGTGCCAGGAGGTGTGTAGTCCGGGCAGAAGAGGGTATACCTACTGCCATACTGTATATGCACCGCACTCTAATAACCCAGGACACAGAGGCCGGTGCCAGGTGGTGTGTAGTCCGGGCAGAAGAGGGTATACCTACTGCCATACTGTATGTGCACCGCACTCTAATAACCCAGGACGCAGAGGCCGGTGCCAGGAGGTGTGTAGTCCGGGCAGAAGAGGGTATACCTACTGCCATACTGTATATGCACCGCACTCTAATAACCCAGGACACAGAGGCCGGTGCCAGGAGGTGTGTAGTCCAGGCAGAAGAGGGTATACCTACTGCCATACTGTATATGCACCGCACTCTAATAACCCAGGACACAGAGGCCGGTGCCAGGAGGTGTGTAGTCCGGGCAGAAGAGGGTATACCTACTGCCATACTGTATGTGCACCGCACTCTAATAACCCAGGACGCAGAGGCCGGTGCCAGGAGGTGTGTAGTCCGGGCAGAAGAGGGTATACCTACTGCCATACTGTATATGCACCGCACTCTAATAACCCAGGACGCAGAGGCCGGTGCCAGGAGGTGTGTAGTCCGGGCAGAAGAGGGTATACCTACTGCCATACTGTATGTGCACCGCACTCTAATAACCCAGGACACAGAGGCCGGTGCCAGGAGGTGTGTAGTCCGGGCAGAAGAGGGTATACCTACTGCCATACTGTATATGCACCGCACTCTAATAACCCAGGACACAGAGGCCGGTGCCAGGTGGTGTGTAGTCCGGGCAGAAGAGGGTATACCTACTGCCATACTGTATGTGCACCGCACTCTAATAACCCAGGACGCAGAGGCCGGTGCCAGGTGGTGTGTAGTCCGGGCAGAAGAGGGTATACCTACTGCCATACTGTATGTGCACCGCACTCTAATAACCCAGGACGCAGAGGCCGGTGCCAGGTGGTGTGTAGTCCGGGCAGAAGAGGGTATACCTACTGCCATACTGTATATGCACCGCACTCTAATAACCCAGGACACAGAGGCCGGTGCAAGGAGGTGTGTAGTCCGGGCAGAAGAGGGTATACCTACTGCCATACTGTATGTGCACCGCACTCTAATAACCCAGGACGCAGAGGCCGGTGCCAGGTGGTGTGTAGTCCGGGTAGAAGAGGGTATACCTACTGCCATACTGTATGTGCACCGCACTCTAATAACCCAGGACGCAGAGGCCGGTGCCAGGTGGTGTGTAGTCCGGGCAGAAGAGGGTATACATACTGCCATACTGTATATGCACCGCACTCTAATAACCCAGGACGCAGAGGCTGGTGCCAGGTGGTGTGTAGTCCGGGCAGAAGAGGGTATACATACTGCCATACTGTATATGCACCGCACTCTAATAACCCAGGACACAGAGGCCGGTGCCAGGTGGTGTGTAGTCCGGGCAGAAGAGGGTATACCTACTGCCATACTGTATATGCACCGCACTCTAATAACCCAGGACACAGAGGCCGGTGCCAGGTGGTGTATAGTCCGGGCAGAAGAGGGTATACCTACTGCCATACTGTATGTGCACCGCACTCTAATAACCCAGGACGCAGAGGCCGGTGCCAGGAGGTGTGTAGTCCGGGCAGAAGAGGGTATACCTACTGCCATACTGTATGTGCACCGCACTCTAATAACCCAGGACACAGAGACTGGTGCCAGGTGGTGTGTAGTCCGGGCAGAAGAGGGTATACCTACTGCCATACTGTATGTGCACCGCACTCTAATAACCCAGGACGCAGAGGCCGGTGCCAGGAGGTGTGTAGTCCGGGCAGAAGAGGGTATACCTACTGCCATACTGTATATGCACCGCACTCTAATAACCCAGGACGCAGAGGCCGGTGCCAGGTGGTGTGTAGTCCGAGCAGAAGAGGATATACCTACTGCCATACTGTATATGCACCGCACTCTAATAACCCAGGACACAGAGGCCGGTGCAAGGAGGTGTGTAGTCCGGGCAGAAGAGGGTATACCTACTGCCATACTGTATGTGCACCGCACTCTAATAACCCAGGACGCAGAGGCCGGTGCCAGGAGGTGTGTAGTCCGGGCAGAGGAGGGTGTACCTACTGCCATACTGTATATGCACCGCACTCTAATAACCCAGGACGCAGAGGCCGGTGCCAGGAGGTGTGTAGTCCGGGCAGAAGAGGGTATACCTACTGCCATACTGTATGTGCACCGCACTCTAATAACCCAGGACGCAGAGGCCGGTGCCAGGTGGTGTGTAGTCCGGGCAGAAGAGGGTATACCTACTGCCATACTGTATATGCACCGCACTCTAATAACCCAGGACACAGAGGCCGGTGCAAGGAGGTGTGTAGTTCCGGACAGAAGAGGGTATACCTACTGCCATACTGTATGTGCACCGCACTCTAATAACCCAGGACACAGAGGCCGGTGCCAGGAGGTGTGTAGTTCCGGGCAGAAGAGGGTATACCTACTGCCATACTGTATGTGCACCGCACTCTAATAACCCAGGACACAGAGGCCGGTGCCAGGAGGTGTGTGTAGTCCGGGCAGAAGGGGGTATACCTACTGCCATACTGTATATGCACCGCACTCTAATAACCCAGGACACAGAGGCCGGTGCCAGGTGGTGTGTAGTCCGGGCAGAAGAGGGTATACCTACTGCCATACTGTATGTGCACCGCACTCTAATAACCCAGGACACAGAGGCCGGTGCAAGGAGGTGTGTAGTCCGGGCAGAAGAGGGTATACCTACTGCCATACTGTATATGCACCGCACTCTAATAACCCAGGACACAGAGGCCGGTGCCAGGTGGTGTGTAGTCCGGGCAGAAGAGGGTATACCTACTGCCATACTGTATGTGCACCGCACTCTAATAACCCAGGACACAGAGGCCGGTGCCAGGTGGTGTGTAGTCCGGGCAGAAGAGGGTATACCTACTGCCATACTGTATGTGCACCGCACTCTAATAACCCAGGACGCAGAGGCTGGTGCCAGGTGGTGTGTAGTCCGGGCAGAAGAGGGTATACCTACTGCCATACTGTATGTGCACCGCACTCTAATAACCCAGGACGCAGAGGCCGGTGCCAGGTGGTGTGTAGTCCGGGCAGAAGAGGGTATACCTACTGCCATACTGTATGTGCACCGCACTCTAATAACCCAGGACGCAGAGGCCGGTGCCAGGAGGTGTGTAGTCCGGGCAGAAGAGGGTATACCTACTGCCATACTGTATATGCACCGCACTCTAATAACCCAGGACACAGAGGCTGGTGCCAGGAGGTGTGTAGTCCGGGCAGAAGAGGGTATACCTACTGCCATACTGTATATGCACCGCACTCTAATAACCCAGGACACAGAGGCCGGTGCCAGGTGGTGTGTAGTCCGGGCAGAAGAGGGTATACCTACTGCCATACTGTATGTGCACCGCACTCTAATAACCCAGGACGCAGAGGCCGGTGCCAGGAGGTGTGTAGTCCGGGCAGAAGAGGGTATACCTACTGCCATACTGTATATGCACCGCACTCTAATAACCCAGGACACAGAGGCCGGTGCCAGGAGGTGTGTAGTCCAGGCAGAAGAGGGTATACCTACTGCCATACTGTATATGCACCGCACTCTAATAACCCAGGACACAGAGGCCGGTGCCAGGAGGTGTGTAGTCCGGGCAGAAGAGGGTATACCTACTGCCATACTGTATGTGCACCGCACTCTAATAACCCAGGACGCAGAGGCCGGTGCCAGGAGGTGTGTAGTCCGGGCAGAAGAGGGTATACCTACTGCCATACTGTATATGCACCGCACTCTAATAACCCAGGACGCAGAGGCCGGTGCCAGGAGGTGTGTAGTCCGGGCAGAAGAGGGTATACCTACTGCCATACTGTATGTGCACCGCACTCTAATAACCCAGGACACAGAGGCCGGTGCCAGGAGGTGTGTAGTCCGGGCAGAAGAGGGTATACCTACTGCCATACTGTATATGCACCGCACTCTAATAACCCAGGACACAGAGGCCGGTGCCAGGTGGTGTGTAGTCCGGGCAGAAGAGGGTATACCTACTGCCATACTGTATGTGCACCGCACTCTAATAACCCAGGACGCAGAGGCCGGTGCCAGGTGGTGTGTAGTCCGGGCAGAAGAGGGTATACCTACTGCCATACTGTATGTGCACCGCACTCTAATAACCCAGGACGCAGAGGCCGGTGCCAGGTGGTGTGTAGTCCGGGCAGAAGAGGGTATACCTACTGCCATACTGTATATGCACCGCACTCTAATAACCCAGGACACAGAGGCCGGTGCAAGGAGGTGTGTAGTCCGGGCAGAAGAGGGTATACCTACTGCCATACTGTATGTGCACCGCACTCTAATAACCCAGGACGCAGAGGCCGGTGCCAGGTGGTGTGTAGTCCGGGTAGAAGAGGGTATACCTACTGCCATACTGTATGTGCACCGCACTCTAATAACCCAGGACGCAGAGGCCGGTGCCAGGTGGTGTGTAGTCCGGGCAGAAGAGGGTATACATACTGCCATACTGTATATGCACCGCACTCTAATAACCCAGGACGCAGAGGCTGGTGCCAGGTGGTGTGTAGTCCGGGCAGAAGAGGGTATACATACTGCCATACTGTATATGCACCGCACTCTAATAACCCAGGACACAGAGGCCGGTGCCAGGTGGTGTGTAGTCCGGGCAGAAGAGGGTATACCTACTGCCATACTGTATATGCACCGCACTCTAATAACCCAGGACACAGAGGCCGGTGCCAGGTGGTGTATAGTCCGGGCAGAAGAGGGTATACCTACTGCCATACTGTATGTGCACCGCACTCTAATAACCCAGGACGCAGAGGCCGGTGCCAGGAGGTGTGTAGTCCGGGCAGAAGAGGGTATACCTACTGCCATACTGTATGTGCACCGCACTCTAATAACCCAGGACACAGAGACTGGTGCCAGGTGGTGTGTAGTCCGGGCAGAAGAGGGTATACCTACTGCCATACTGTATGTGCACCGCACTCTAATAACCCAGGACGCAGAGGCCGGTGCCAGGAGGTGTGTAGTCCGGGCAGAAGAGGGTATACCTACTGCCATACTGTATATGCACCGCACTCTAATAACCCAGGACGCAGAGGCCGGTGCCAGGTGGTGTGTAGTCCGAGCAGAAGAGGATATACCTACTGCCATACTGTATATGCACCGCACTCTAATAACCCAGGACACAGAGGCCGGTGCAAGGAGGTGTGTAGTCCGGGCAGAAGAGGGTATACCTACTGCCATACTGTATGTGCACCGCACTCTAATAACCCAGGACGCAGAGGCCGGTGCCAGGAGGTGTGTAGTCCGGGCAGAGGAGGGTGTACCTACTGCCATACTGTATATGCACCGCACTCTAATAACCCAGGACGCAGAGGCCGGTGCCAGGAGGTGTGTAGTCCGGGCAGAAGAGGGTGTACCTACTGCCATACTGTATATGCACCGCACTCTAATAACCCAGGACACAGAGGCCGGTGCCAGGAGGTGTGTAGTCCGGGCAGAAGAGGGTATACCTACTGCCATACTGTATGTGCACCGCACTCTAATAACCCAGGACACAGAGGCCGGTGCCAGGTGGTGTGTAGTCCGGGCAGAAGAGGGTATACCTACTGCCATACTGTATGTGCACCGCACTCTAATAACCCAGGACACAGAGGCCGGAGCCAGGAGGTGTGTAGTTCCGGGCAGAAGCGGGTATACCTACTGCCATACTGTATGTGCACCGCACTCTAATAACCCAGGACACAGAGGCCGGTGCCAGGAGGTGTGTAGTTCCGGGCAGAAGAGGGTATACCTACTGCCATACTGTATGTGCACCGCACTCTAATAACCCAGGACACAGAGGCCGGTGCCAGGAGGTGTGTAGTTCCGGGCAGAAGAGGGTATACCTACTGCCATACTGTATATGCACCGCACTCTAATAACCCAGGACGCAGAGGCCGGTGCCAGGTGGTGTGTAGTCCGGGCAGAAGAGGGTATACCTACTGCCATACTGTATGTGCACCGCACTCTAATAACCCAGGACACAGAGGCCGGTGCCAGGAGGTGTGTAGTTCCGGACAGAAGAGGGTATACCTACTGCCATACTGTATGTGCACCGCACTCTAATAACCCAGGACACAGAGGCCGGTGCCAGGAGGTGTGTAGTTCCGGGCAGAAGAGGGTATACCTACTGCCATACTGTATGTGCACCGCACTCTAATAACCCAGGACACAGAGGCCGGTGCCAGGAGGTGTGTGTAGTCCGGGCAGAAGGGGGTATACCTACTGCCATACTGTATATGCACCGCACTCTAATAACCCAGGACACAGAGGCCGGTGCCAGGTGGTGTGTAGTCCGGGCAGAAGAGGGTATACCTACTGCCATACTGTATGTGCACCGCACTCTAATAACCCAGGACACAGAGGCCGGTGCAAGGAGGTGTGTAGTCCGGGCAGAAGAGGGTATACCTACTGCCATACTGTATATGCACCGCACTCTAATAACCCAGGACACAGAGGCCGGTGCCAGGTGGTGTGTAGTCCGGGCAGAAGAGGGTATACCTACTGCCATACTGTATGTGCACCGCACTCTAATAACCCAGGACACAGAGGCCGGTGCCAGGTGGTGTGTAGTCCGGGCAGAAGAGGGTATACCTACTGCCATACTGTATGTGCACCGCACTCTAATAACCCAGGACGCAGAGGCTGGTGCCAGGTGGTGTGTAGTCCGGGCAGAAGAGGGTATACCTACTGCCATACTGTATGTGCACCGCACTCTAATAACCCAGGACGCAGAGGCCGGTGCCAGGTGGTGTGTAGTCCGGGCAGAAGAGGGTATACCTACTGCCATACTGTATGTGCACCGCACTCTAATAACCCAGGACGCAGAGGCCGGTGCCAGGAGGTGTGTAGTCCGGGCAGAAGAGGGTATACCTACTGCCATACTGTATATGCACCGCACTCTAATAACCCAGGACACAGAGGCTGGTGCCAGGAGGTGTGTAGTCCGGGCAGAAGAGGGTATACCTACTGCCATACTGTATATGCACCGCACTCTAATAACCCAGGACACAGAGGCCGGTGCCAGGTGGTGTGTAGTCCGGGCAGAAGAGGGTATACCTACTGCCATACTGTATGTGCACCGCACTCTAATAACCAAGGACGCAGAGGCCGGTGCCAGGAGGTGTGTAGTCCGGGCAGAAGAGGGTATACCTACTGCCATACTGTATGTGCACCGCACTCTAATAACCCAGGACACAGAGACTGGTGCCAGGTGGTGTGTAGTCCGGGCAGAAGAGGGTATACCTACTGCCATACTGTATGTGCACCGCACTCTAATAACCCAGGACGCAGAGGCCGGTGCCAGGAGGTGTGTAGTCCGGGCAGAAGAGGGTATACCTACTGCCATACTGTATATGCACCGCACTCTAATAACCCAGGACGCAGAGGCCGGTGCCAGGTGGTGTGTAGTCCGAGCAGAAGAGGATATACCTACTGCCATACTGTATATGCACCGCACTCTAATAACCCAGGACACAGAGGCCGGTGCAAGGAGGTGTGTAGTCCGGGCAGAAGAGGGTATACCTACTGCCATACTGTATGTGCACCGCACTCTAATAACCCAGGACGCAGAGGCCGGTGCCAGGAGGTGTGTAGTCCGGGCAGAGGAGGGTGTACCTACTGCCATACTGTATATGCACCGCACTCTAATAACCCAGGACGCAGAGGCCGGTGCCAGGAGGTGTGTAGTCCGGGCAGAAGAGGGTGTACCTACTGCCATACTGTATATGCACCGCACTCTAATAACCCAGGACACAGAGGCCGGTGCCAGGAGGTGTGTAGTCCGGGCAGAAGAGGGTATACCTACTGCCATACTGTATGTGCACCGCACTCTAATAACCCAGGACACAGAGGCCGGTGCCAGGTGGTGTGTAGTCCGGGCAGAAGAGGGTATACCTACTGCCATACTGTATGTGCACCGCACTCTAATAACCCAGGACACAGAGGCCGGAGCCAGGAGGTGTGTAGTTCCGGGCAGAAGCGGGTATACCTACTGCCATACTGTATGTGCACCGCACTCTAATAACCCAGGACACAGAGGCCGGTGCCAGGAGGTGTGTAGTTCCGGGCAGAAGAGGGTATACCTACTGCCATACTGTATGTGCACCGCACTCTAATAACCCAGGACACAGAGGCCGGTGCCAGGAGGTGTGTAGTTCCGGGCAGAAGAGGGTATACCTACTGCCATACTGTATATGCACCGCACTCTAATAACCCAGGACGCAGAGGCCGGTGCCAGGTGGTGTGTAGTCCGGGCAGAAGAGGGTATACCTACTGCCATACTGTATGTGCACCGCACTCTAATAACCCAGGACACAGAGGCCGGTGCCAGGAGGTGTGTAGTTCCGGACAGAAGAGGGTATACCTACTGCCATACTGTATGTGCACCGCACTCTAATAACCCAGGACACAGAGGCCGGTGCCAGGAGGTGTGTAGTTCCGGGCAGAAGAGTGTATACCTACTGCCATACTGTATGTGCACCGCACTCTAATAACCCAGGACACAGAGGCCGGTGCCAGGAGGTGTGTGTAGTCCGGGCAGAAGGGGGTATACCTACTGCCATACTGTATATGCACCGCACTCTAATAACCCAGGACACAGAGGCCGGTGCCAGGTGGTGTGTAGTCCGGGCAGAAGAGGGTATACCTACTGCCATACTGTATGTGCACCGCACTCTAATAACCCAGGACACAGAGGCCGGTGCAAGGAGGTGTGTAGTCCGGGCAGAAGAGGGTATACCTACTGCCATACTGTATATGCACCGCACTCTAATAACCCAGGACACAGAGGCCGGTGCCAGGTGGTGTGTAGTCCGGGCAGAAGAGGGTATACCTACTGCCATACTGTATGTGCACCGCACTCTAATAACCCAGGACACAGAGGCCGGTGCCAGGTGGTGTGTAGTCCGGGCAGAAGAGGGTATACCTACTGCCATACTGTATGTGCACCGCACTCTAATAACCCAGGACGCAGAGGCTGGTGCCAGGTGGTGTGTAGTCCGGGCAGAAGAGGGTATACCTACTGCCATACTGTATGTGCACCGCACTCTAATAACCCAGGACGCAGAGGCCGGTGCCAGGTGGTGTGTAGTCCGGGCAGAAGAGGGTATACCTACTGCCATACTGTATGTGCACCGCACTCTAATAACCCAGGACGCAGAGGCCGGTGCCAGGAGGTGTGTAGTCCGGGCAGAAGAGGGTATACCTACTGCCATACTGTATATGCACCGCACTCTAATAACCCAGGACACAGAGGCTGGTGCCAGGAGGTGTGTAGTCCGGGCAGAAGAGGGTATACCTACTGCCATACTGTATATGCACCGCACTCTAATAACCCAGGACACAGAGGCCGGTGCCAGGTGGTGTGTAGTCCGGGCAGAAGAGGGTATACCTACTGCCATACTGTATGTGCACCGCACTCTAATAACCCAGGACGCAGAGGCCGGTGCCAGGAGGTGTGTAGTCCGGGCAGAAGAGGGTATACCTACTGCCATACTGTATATGCACCGCACTCTAATAACCCAGGACACAGAGGCCGGTGCCAGGAGGTGTGTAGTCCAGGCAGAAGAGGGTATACCTACTGCCATACTGTATATGCACCGCACTCTAATAACCCAGGACGCAGAGGCCGGTGCCAGGTGGTGTGTAGTCCGGGCAGAAGAGGGTATACCTACTGCCATACTGTATATGCACCGCACTCTAATAACCCAGGACACAGAGGCCGGTGCCAGGAGGTGTGTAGTCCGGGCAGAAGAGGGTATACCTACTGCCATACTGTATGTGCACCGCACTCTAATAACCCAGGACGCAGAGGCCGGTGCCAGGAGGTGTGTAGTCCGGGCAGAAGAGGGTATACCTACTGCCATACTGTATATGCACCGCACTCTAATAACCCAGGACGCAGAGGCCGGTGCCAGAAGGTGTGTAGTCCGGGCAGAAGAGGGTATACCTACTGCCATACTGTATGTGCACCGCACTCTAATAACCCAGGACACAGAGGCCGGTGCCAGGAGGTGTGTAGTCCGGGCAGAAGAGGGTATACCTACTGCCATACTGTATATGCACCGCACTCTAATAACCCAGGACACAGAGGCCGGTGCCAGGTGGTGTGTAGTCCGGGCAGAAGAGGGTATACCTACTGCCATACTGTATGTGCACCGCACTCTAATAACCCAGGACGCAGAGGCCGGTGCCAGGTGGTGTGTAGTCCGGGCAGAAGAGGGTATACCTACTGCCATACTGTATGTGCACCGCACTCTAATAACCCAGGACGCAGAGGCCGGTGCCAGGTGGTGTGTAGTCCGGGCAGAAGAGGGTATACCTACTGCCATACTGTATATGCACCGCACTCTAATAACCCAGGACACAGAGGCCGGTGCAAGGAGGTGTGTAGTTCCGGACAGAAGAGGGTATACCTACTGCCATACTGTATGTGCACCGCACTCTAATAACCCAGGACACAGAGGCCGGTGCCAGGAGGTGTGTAGTTCCGGGCAGAAGAGGGTATACCTACTGCCATACTGTATGTGCACCGCACTCTAATAACCCAGGACACAGAGGCCGGTGCCAGGAGGTGTGTGTAGTCCGGGCAGAAGGGGGTATACCTACTGCCATACTGTATATGCACCGCACTCTAATAACCCAGGACACAGAGGCCGGTGCCAGGTGGTGTGTAGTCCGGGCAGAAGAGGGTATACCTACTGCCATACTGTATATGCACCGCACTCTAATAACCCAGGACACAGAGGCCGGTGCAAGGAGGTGTGTAGTCCGGGCAGAAGAGGGTATACCTACTGCCATACTGTATATGCACCGCACTCTAATAACCCAGGACACAGAGGCCGGTGCCAGGTGGTGTGTAGTCCGGGCAGAAGAGGGTATACCTACTGCCATACTGTATGTGCACCGCACTCTAATAACCCAGGACACAGAGGCCGGTGCCAGGTGGTGTGTAGTCCGGGCAGAAGAGGGTATACCTACTGCCATACTGTATGTGCACCGCACTCTAATAACCCAGGACGCAGAGGCTGGTGCCAGGTGGTGTGTAGTCCGGGCAGAAGAGGGTATACCTACTGCCATACTGTATGTGCACCGCACTCTAATAACCCAGGACGCAGAGGCCGGTGCCAGGTGGTGTGTAGTCCGGGCAGAAGAGGGTATACCTACTGCCATACTGTATGTGCACCGCACTCTAATAACCCAGGACGCAGAGGCCAGTGCCAGGAGGTGTGTAGTCCGGGCAGAAGAGGGTATACCTACTGCCATACTGTATATGCACCGCACTCTAATAACCCAGGACACAGAGGCTGGTGCCAGGAGGTGTGTAGTCCGGGCAGAAGAGGGTATACCTACTGCCATACTGTATATGCACCGCACTCTAATAACCCAGGACACAGAGGCCGGTGCCAGGTGGTGTGTAGTCCGGGCAGAAGAGGGTATACCTACTGCCATACTGTATGTGCACCGCACTCTAATAACCCAGGACGCAGAGGCCGGTGCCAGGAGGTGTGTAGTCCGGGCAGAAGAGGGTATACCTACTGCCATACTGTATATGCACCGCACTCTAATAACCCAGGACACAGAGGCCGGTGCCAGGAGGTGTGTAGTCCAGGCAGAAGAGGGTATACCTACTGCCATACTGTATATGCACCGCACTCTAATAACCCAGGACGCAGAGGCCGGTGCCAGGTGGTGTGTAGTCCGGGCAGAAGAGGGTATACCTACTGCCATACTGTATATGCACCGCACTCTAATAACCCAGGACACAGAGGCCGGTGCCAGGAGGTGTGTAGTCCGGGCAGAAGAGGGTATACCTACTGCCATACTGTATGTGCACCGCACTCTAATAACCCAGGACGCAGAGGCCGGTGCCAGGAGGTGTGTAGTCCGGGCAGAAGAGGGTATACCTACTGCCATACTGTATATGCACCGCACTCTAATAACCCAGGACGCAGAGGCCGGTGCCAGGAGGTGTGTAGTCCGGGCAGAAGAGGGTATACCTACTGCCATA
This sequence comes from Pseudophryne corroboree, assembly GCF_028390025.1. Taxonomy (NCBI): domain Eukaryota; kingdom Metazoa; phylum Chordata; class Amphibia; order Anura; family Myobatrachidae; genus Pseudophryne; species Pseudophryne corroboree. The sequence continues at coordinate 73,678 of NW_026967808.1, read as the reverse complement.
CTGTATGTGCACCGCACTCTAATAACCCAGGACACAGAGGCCGGTGCCAGGAGGTGTGTAGTCCGGGCAGAAGAGGGTATACCTACTGCCATACTGTATATGCACCGCACTCTAATAACCCAGGACACAGAGGCCGGTGCCAGGTGGTGTGTAGTCCGGGCAGAAGAGGGTATACCTACTGCCATACTGTATGTGCACCGCACTCTAATAACCCAGGACGCAGAGGCCGGTGCCAGGTGGTGTGTAGTCCGGGCAGAAGAGGGTATACCTACTGCCATACTGTATGTGCACCGCACTCTAATAACCCAGGACGCAGAGGCCGGTGCCAGGTGGTGTGTAGTCCGGGCAGAAGAGGGTATACCTACTGCCATACTGTATGTGCACCGCACTCTAATAACCCAGGACACAGAGGCCGGTGCCAGGTGGTGTGTAGTCCGGGCAGAAGAGGGTATACCTACTGCCATACTGTATGTGCACCGCACTCTAATAACCCAGGACGCAGAGGCTGGTGCCAGGTGGTGTGTAGTCCGGGCAGAAGAGGGTATACCTACTGCCATACTGTATGTGCACCGCACTCTAATAACCCAGGACGCAGAGGCCGGTGCCAGGTGGTGTGTAGTCCGGGCAGAAGAGGGTATACCTACTGCCATACTGTATGTGCACCGCACTCTAATAACCCAGGACGCAGAGGCCGGTGCCAGGAGGTGTGTAGTCCGGGCAGAAGAGGGTATACCTACTGCCATACTGTATATGCACCGCACTCTAATAACCCAGGACACAGAGGCTGGTGCCAGGAGGTGTGTAGTCCGGGCAGAAGAGGGTATACCTACTGCCATACTGTATATGCACCGCACTCTAATAACCCAGGACACAGAGGCCGGTGCCAGGTGGTGTGTAGTCCGGGCAGAAGAGGGTATACCTACTGCCATACTGTATGTGCACCGCACTCTAATAACCCAGGACGCAGAGGCCGGTGCCAGGAGGTGTGTAGTCCGGGCAGAAGAGGGTATACCTACTGCCATACTGTATATGCACCGCACTCTAATAACCCAGGACACAGAGGCCGGTGCCAGGAGGTGTGTAGTCCAGGCAGAAGAGGGTATACCTACTGCCATACTGTATATGCACCGCACTCTAATAACCCAGGACGCAGAGGCCGGTGCCAGGTGGTGTGTAGTCCGGGCAGAAGAGGGTATACCTACTGCCATACTGTATATGCACCGCACTCTAATAACCCAGGACACAGAGGCCGGTGCCAGGAGGTGTGTAGTCCGGGCAGAAGAGGGTATACCTACTGCCATACTGTATGTGCACCGCACTCTAATAACCCAGGACGCAGAGGCCGGTGCCAGGAGGTGTGTAGTCCGGGCAGAAGAGGGTATACCTACTGCCATACTGTATATGCACCGCACTCTAATAACCCAGGACGCAGAGGCCGGTGCCAGGAGGTGTGTAGTCCGGGCAGAAGAGGGTATACCTACTGCCATACTGTATGTGCACCGCACTCTAATAACCCAGGACACAGAGGCCGGTGCCAGGAGGTGTGTAGTCCGGGCAGAAGAGGGTATACCTACTGCCATACTGTATATGCACCGCACTCTAATAACCCAGGACACAGAGGCCGGTGCCAGGTGGTGTGTAGTCCGGGCAGAAGAGGGTATACCTACTGCCATACTGTATGTGCACCGCACTCTAATAACCCAGGACGCAGAGGCCGGTGCCAGGTGGTGTGTAGTCCGGGCAGAAGAGGGTATACCTACTGCCATACTGTATGTGCACCGCACTCTAATAACCCAGGACGCAGAGGCCGGTGCCAGGTGGTGTGTAGTCCGGGCAGAAGAGGGTATACCTACTGCCATACTGTATATGCACCGCACTCTAATAACCCAGGACACAGAGGCCGGTGCAAGGAGGTGTGTAGTTCCGGACAGAAGAGGGTATACCTACTGCCATACTGTATGTGCACCGCACTCTAATAACCCAGGACACAGAGGCCGGTGCCAGGAGGTGTGTAGTTCCGGGCAGAAGAGGGTATACCTACTGCCATACTGTATGTGCACCGCACTCTAATAACCCAGGACACAGAGGCCGGTGCCAGGAGGTGTGTGTAGTCCGGGCAGAAGGGGGTATACCTACTGCCATACTGTATATGCACCGCACTCTAATAACCCAGGACACAGAGGCCGGTGCCAGGTGGTGTGTAGTCCGGGCAGAAGAGGGTATACCTACTGCCATACTGTATGTGCACCGCACTCTAATAACCCAGGACACAGAGGCCGGTGCAAGGAGGTGTGTAGTCCGGGCAGAAGAGGGTATACCTACTGCCATACTGTATATGCACCGCACTCTAATAACCCAGGACACAGAGGCCGGTGCCAGGTGGTGTGTAGTCCGGGCAGAAGAGGGTATACCTACTGCCATACTGTATGTGCACCGCACTCTAATAACCCAGGACACAGAGGCCGGTGCCAGGTGGTGTGTAGTCCGGGCAGAAGAGGGTATACCTACTGCCATACTGTATGTGCACCGCACTCTAATAACCCAGGACGCAGAGGCTGGTGCCAGGTGGTGTGTAGTCCGGGCAGAAGAGGGTATACCTACTGCCATACTGTATGTGCACCGCACTCTAATAACCCAGGACGCAGAGGCCGGTGCCAGGTGGTGTGTAGTCCGGGCAGAAGAGGGTATACCTACTGCCATACTGTATGTGCACCGCACTCTAATAACCCAGGACGCAGAGGCCGGTGCCAGGAGGTGTGTAGTCCGGGCAGAAGAGGGTATACCTACTGCCATACTGTATATGCACCGCACTCTAATAACCCAGGACACAGAGGCTGGTGCCAGGAGGTGTGTAGTCCGGGCAGAAGAGGGTATACCTACTGCCATACTGTATATGCACCGCACTCTAATAACCCAGGACACAGAGGCCGGTGCCAGGTGGTGTGTAGTCCGGGCAGAAGAGGGTATACCTACTGCCATACTGTATGTGCACCGCACTCTAATAACCCAGGACGCAGAGGCCGGTGCCAGGAGGTGTGTAGTCCGGGCAGAAGAGGGTATACCTACTGCCATACTGTATATGCACCGCACTCTAATAACCCAGGACACAGAGGCCGGTGCCAGGAGGTGTGTAGTCCAGGCAGAAGAGGGTATACCTACTGCCATACTGTATATGCACCGCACTCTAATAACCCAGGACGCAGAGGCCGGTGCCAGGTGGTGTGTAGTCCGGGCAGAAGAGGGTATACCTACTGCCATACTGTATATGCACCGCACTCTAATAACCCAGGACACAGAGGCCGGTGCCAGGAGGTGTGTAGTCCGGGCAGAAGAGGGTATACCTACTGCCATACTGTATGTGCACCGCACTCTAATAACCCAGGACGCAGAGGCCGGTGCCAGGAGGTGTGTAGTCCGGGCAGAAGAGGGTATACCTACTGCCATACTGTATATGCACCGCACTCTAATAACCCAGGACGCAGAGGCCGGTGCCAGGAGGTGTGTAGTCCGGGCAGAAGAGGGTATACCTACTGCCATACTGTATGTGCACCGCACTCTAATAACCCAGGACACAGAGGCCGGTGCCAGGAGGTGTGTAGTCCGGGCAGAAGAGGGTATACCTACTGCCATACTGTATATGCACCGCACTCTAATAACCCAGGACACAGAGGCCGGTGCCAGGTGGTGTGTAGTCCGGGCAGAAGAGGGTATACCTACTGCCATACTGTATGTGCACCGCACTCTAATAACCCAGGACGCAGAGGCCGGTGCCAGGTGGTGTGTAGTCCGGGCAGAAGAGGGTATACCTACTGCCATACTGTATGTGCACCGCACTCTAATAACCCAGGACGCAGAGGCCGGTGCCAGGTGGTGTGTAGTCCGGGCAGAAGAGGGTATACCTACTGCCATACTGTATATGCACCGCACTCTAATAACCCAGGACACAGAGGCCGGTGCAAGGAGGTGTGTAGTCCGGGCAGAAGAGGGTATACCTACTGCCATACTGTATGTGCACCGCACTCTAATAACCCAGGACGCAGAGGCCGGTGCCAGGTGGTGTGTAGTCCGGGTAGAAGAGGGTATACCTACTGCCATACTGTATGTGCACCGCACTCTAATAACCCAGGACGCAGAGGCCGGTGCCAGGTGGTGTGTAGTCCGGGTAGAAGAGGGTATACCTACTGCCATACTGTATATGCACCGCACTCTAATAACCCAGGACGCAGAGGCTGGTGCCAGGTGGTGTGTAGTCCGGGCAGAAGAGGGTATACATACTGCCATACTGTATATGCACCGCACTCTAATAACCCAGGACACAGAGGCCGGTGCCAGGTGGTGTGTAGTCCGGGCAGAAGAGGGTATACCTACTGCCATACTGTATATGCACCGCACTCTAATAACCCAGGACACAGAGGCCGGTGCCAGGTGGTGTATAGTCCGGGCAGAAGAGGGTATACCTACTGCCATACTGTATGTGCACCGCACTCTAATAACCCAGGACGCAGAGGCCGGTGCCAGGAGGTGTGTAGTCCGGGCAGAAGAGGGTATACCTACTGCCATACTGTATGTGCACCGCACTCTAATAACCCAGGACACAGAGACTGGTGCCAGGTGGTGTGTAGTCCGGGCAGAAGAGGGTATACCTACTGCCATACTGTATGTGCACCGCACTCTAATAACCCAGGACGCAGAGGCCGGTGCCAGGAGGTGTGTAGTCCGGGCAGAAGAGGGTATACCTACTGCCATACTGTATATGCACCGCACTCTAATAACCCAGGACGCAGAGGCCGGTGCCAGGTGGTGTGTAGTCCGAGCAGAAGAGGATATACCTACTGCCATACTGTATATGCACCGCACTCTAATAACCCAGGACACAGAGGCCGGTGCAAGGAGGTGTGTAGTCCGGGCAGAAGAGGGTATACCTACTGCCATACTGTATGTGCACCGCACTCTAATAACCCAGGACGCAGAGGCCGGTGCCAGGAGGTGTGTAGTCCGGGCAGAGGAGGGTGTACCTACTGCCATACTGTATATGCACCGCACTCTAATAACCCAGGACGCAGAGGCCGGTGCCAGGAGGTGTGTAGTCCGGGCAGAAGAGGGTGTACCTACTGCCATACTGTATATGCACCGCACTCTAATAACCCAGGACACAGAGGCCGGTGCCAGGAGGTGTGTAGTCCGGGCAGAAGAGGGTATACCTACTGCCATACTGTATGTGCACCGCACTCTAATAACCCAGGACACAGAGGCCGGTGCCAGGTGGTGTGTAGTTCCGGGCAGAAGCGGGTATACCTACTGCCATACTGTATGTGCACCGCACTCTAATAACCCAGGACACAGAGGCCGGTGCCAGGAGGTGTGTAGTTCCGGGCAGAAGAGGGTATACCTACTGCCATACTGTATGTGCACCGCACTCTAATAACCCAGGACACAGAGGCCGGTGCCAGGAGGTGTGTAGTTCCGGGCAGAAGAGGGTATACCTACTGCCATACTGTATATGCACCGCACTCTAATAACCCAGGACGCAGAGGCCGGTGCCAGGTGGTGTGTAGTCCGGGCAGAAGAGGGTATACCTACTGCCATACTGTATGTGCACCGCACTCTAATAACCCAGGACACAGAGGCCGGTGCCAGGAGGTGTGTAGTTCCGGACAGAAGAGGGTATACCTACTGCCATACTGTATGTGCACCGCACTCTAATAACCCAGGACACAGAGGCCGGTGCCAGGAGGTGTGTAGTTCCGGGCAGAAGAGGGTATACCTACTGCCATACTGTATGTGCACCGCACTCTAATAACCCAGGACACAGAGGCCGGTGCCAGGAGGTGTGTGTAGTCCGGGCAGAAGGGGGTATACCTACTGCCATACTGTATATGCACCGCACTCTAATAACCCAGGACACAGAGGCCGGTGCCAGGTGGTGTGTAGTCCGGGCAGAAGAGGGTATACCTACTGCCATACTGTATGTGCACCGCACTCTAATAACCCAGGACACAGAGGCCGGTGCAAGGAGGTGTGTAGTCCGGGCAGAAGAGGGTATACCTACTGCCATACTGTATATGCACCGCACTCTAATAACCCAGGACACAGAGGCCGGTGCCAGGTGGTGTGTAGTCCGGGCAGAAGAGGGTATACCTACTGCCATACTGTATGTGCACCGCACTCTAATAACCCAGGACACAGAGGCCGGTGCCAGGTGGTGTGTAGTCCGGGCAGAAGAGGGTATACCTACTGCCATACTGTATGTGCACCGCACTCTAATAACCCAGGACGCAGAGGCTGGTGCCAGGTGGTGTGTAGTCCGGGCAGAAGAGGGTATACCTACTGCCATACTGTATGTGCACCGCACTCTAATAACCCAGGACGCAGAGGCCGGTGCCAGGTGGTGTGTAGTCCGGGCAGAAGAGGGTATACCTACTGCCATACTGTATGTGCACCGCACTCTAATAACCCAGGACGCAGAGGCCGGTGCCAGGAGGTGTGTAGTCCGGGCAGAAGAGGGTATACCTACTGCCATACTGTATATGCACCGCACTCTAATAACCCAGGACACAGAGGCTGGTGCCAGGAGGTGTGTAGTCCGGGCAGAAGAGGGTATACCTACTGCCATACTGTATATGCACCGCACTCTAATAACCCAGGACACAGAGGCCGGTGCCAGGTGGTGTGTAGTCCGGGCAGAAGAGGGTATACCTACTGCCATACTGTATGTGCACCGCACTCTAATAACCCAGGACGCAGAGGCCGGTGCCAGGAGGTGTGTAGTCCGGGCAGAAGAGGGTATACCTACTGCCATACTGTATATGCACCGCACTCTAATAACCCAGGACACAGAGGCCGGTGCCAGGAGGTGTGTAGTCCAGGCAGAAGAGGGTATACCTACTGCCATACTGTATATGCACCGCACTCTAATAACCCAGGACGCAGAGGCCGGTGCCAGGTGGTGTGTAGTCCGGGCAGAAGAGGGTATACCTACTGCCATACTGTATATGCACCGCACTCTAATAACCCAGGACACAGAGGCCGGTGCCAGGAGGTGTGTAGTCCGGGCAGAAGAGGGTATACCTACTGCCATACTGTATGTGCACCGCACTCTAATAACCCAGGACGCAGAGGCCGGTGCCAGGAGGTGTGTAGTCCGGGCAGAAGAGGGTATACCTACTGCCATACTGTATATGCACCGCACTCTAATAACCCAGGACGCAGAGGCCGGTGCCAGGAGGTGTGTAGTCCGGGCAGAAGAGGGTATACCTACTGCCATACTGTATGTGCACCGCACTCTAATAACCCAGGACACAGAGGCCGGTGCCAGGAGGTGTGTAGTCCGGGCAGAAGAGGGTATACCTACTGCCATACTGTATATGCACCGCACTCTAATAACCCAGGACACAGAGGCCGGTGCCAGGTGGTGTGTAGTCCGGGCAGAAGAGGGTATACCTACTGCCATACTGTATGTGCACCGCACTCTAATAACCCAGGACGCAGAGGCCGGTGCCAGGTGGTGTGTAGTCCGGGCAGAAGAGGGTATACCTACTGCCATACTGTATGTGCACCGCACTCTAATAACCCAGGACGCAGAGGCCGGTGCCAGGTGGTGTGTAGTCCGGGCAGAAGAGGGTATACCTACTGCCATACTGTATATGCACCGCACTCTAATAACCCAGGACACAGAGGCCGGTGCAAGGAGGTGTGTAGTTCCGGACAGAAGAGGGTATACCTACTGCCATACTGTATGTGCAACGCACTCTAATAACCCAGGACACAGAGGCCGGTGCCAGGAGGTGTGTAGTTCCGGGCAGAAGAGGGTATACCTACTGCCATACTGTATGTGCACCGCACTCTAATAACCCAGGACACAGAGGCCGGTGCCAGGAGGTGTGTGTAGTCCGGGCAGAAGGGGGTATACCTACTGCCATACTGTATATGCACCGCACTCTAATAACCCAGGACACAGAGGCCGGTGCCAGGTGGTGTGTAGTCCGGGCAGAAGAGGGTATACCTACTGCCATACTGTATGTGCACCGCACTCTAATAACCCAGGACACAGAGGCCGGTGCAAGGAGGTGTGTAGTCCGGGCAGAAGAGGGTATACCTACTGCCATACTGTATATGCACCGCACTCTAATAACCCAGGACACAGAGGCCGGTGCCAGGTGGTGTGTAGTCCGGGCAGAAGAGGGTATACCTACTGCCATACTGTATGTGCACCGCACTCTAATAACCCAGGACACAGAGGCCGGTGCCAGGTGGTGTGTAGTCCGGGCAGAAGAGGGTATACCTACTGCCATACTGTATGTGCACCGCACTCTAATAACCCAGGACGCAGAGGCTGGTGCCAGGTGGTGTGTAGTCCGGGCAGAAGAGGGTATACCTACTGCCATACTGTATGTGCACCGCACTCTAATAACCCAGGACGCAGAGGCCGGTGCCAGGTGGTGTGTAGTCCGGGCAGAAGAGGGTATACCTACTGCCATACTGTATGTGCACCGCACTCTAATAACCCAGGACGCAGAGGCCAGTGCCAGGAGGTGTGTAGTCCGGGCAGAAGAGGGTATACCTACTGCCATACTGTATATGCACCGCACTCTAATAACCCAGGACACAGAGGCTGGTGCCAGGAGGTGTGTAGTCCGGGCAGAAGAGGGTATACCTACTGCCATACTGTATATGCACCGCACTCTAATAACCCAGGACACAGAGGCCGGTGCCAGGTGGTGTGTAGTCCGGGCAGAAGAGGGTATACCTACTGCCATACTGTATGTGCACCGCACTCTAATAACCCAGGACGCAGAGGCCGGTGCCAGGAGGTGTGTAGTCCGGGCAGAAGAGGGTATACCTACTGCCATACTGTATATGCACCGCACTCTAATAACCCAGGACACAGAGGCCGGTGCCAGGAGGTGTGTAGTCCAGGCAGAAGAGGGTATACCTACTGCCATACTGTATATGCACCGCACTCTAATAACCCAGGACGCAGAGGCCGGTGCCAGGTGGTGTGTAGTCCGGGCAGAAGAGGGTATACCTACTGCCATACTGTATATGCACCGCACTCTAATAACCCAGGACACAGAGGCCGGTGCCAGGAGGTGTGTAGTCCGGGCAGAAGAGGGTATACCTACTGCCATACTGTATGTGCACCGCACTCTAATAACCCAGGACACAGAGGCCGGTGCCAGGAGGTGTGTAGTCCGGGCAGAAGAGGGTATACCTACTGCCATACTGTATATGCACCGCACTCTAATAACCCAGGACACAGAGGCCGGTGCCAGGTGGTGTGTAGTCCGGGCAGAAGAGGGTATACCTACTGCCATACTGTATGTGCACCGCACTCTAATAACCCAGGACGCAGAGGCCGGTGCCAGGTGGTGTGTAGTCCGGGCAGAAGAGGGTATACCTACTGCCATACTGTATGTGCACCGCACTCTAATAACCCAGGACGCAGAGGCCGGTGCCAGGTGGTGTGTAGTCCGGGCAGAAGAGGGTATACCTACTGCCATACTGTATATGCACCGCACTCTAATAACCCAGGACACAGAGGCCGGTGCAAGGAGGTGTGTAGTCCGGGCAGAAGAGGGTATACCTACTGCCATACTGTATGTGCACCGCACTCTAATAACCCAGGACGCAGAGGCCGGTGCCAGGTGGTGTGTAGTCCGGGTAGAAGAGGGTATACCTACTGCCATACTGTATGTGCACCGCACTCTAATAACCCAGGACGCAGAGGCCGGTGCCAGGTGGTGTGTAGTCCGGGTAGAAGAGGGTATACCTACTGCCATACTGTATATGCACCGCACTCTAATAACCCAGGACGCAGAGGCTGGTGCCAGGTGGTGTGTAGTCCGGGCAGAAGAGGGTATACATACTGCCATACTGTATATGCACCGCACTCTAATAACCCAGGACACAGAGGCCGGTGCCAGGTGGTGTGTAGTCCGGGCAGAAGAGGGTATACCTACTGCCATACTGTATGTGCACCGCACTCTAATAACCCAGGACACAGAGGCCGGTGCAAGGAGGTGTGTAGTCCGGGCAGAAGAGGGTATACCTACTGCCATACTGTATATGCACCGCACTCTAATAACCCAGGACACAGAGGCCGGTGCCAGGAGGTGTGTAGTCCGGGCAGAAGAGGGTATACCTACTGCCATACTGTATGTGCACCGCACTCTAATAACCCAGGACACAGAGGCCGGTGCCAGGTGGTGTGTAGTCCGGGCAGAAGAGGGTATACCTACTGCCATACTGTATGTGCACCGCACTCTAATAACCCAGGACGCAGAGGCTGGTGCCAGGTGGTGTGTAGTCCGGGCAGAAGAGGGTATACCTACTGCCATACTGTATGTGCACCGCACTCTAATAACCCAGGACGCAGAGGCCGGTGCCAGGTGGTGTGTAGTCCGGGCAGAAGAGGGTATACCTACTGCCATACTGTATGTGCACCGCACTCTAATAACCCAGGACGCAGAGGCCAGTGCCAGGAGGTGTGTAGTCCGGGCAGAAGAGGGTATACCTACTGCCATACTGTATATGCACCGCACTCTAATAACCCAGGACACAGAGGCTGGTGCCAGGAGGTGTGTAGTCCGGGCAGAAGAGGGTATACCTACTGCCATACTGTATATGCACCGCACTCTAATAACCCAGGACACAGAGGCCGGTGCCAGGTGGTGTGTAGTCCGGGCAGAAGAGGGTATACCTACTGCCATACTGTATGTGCACCGCACTCTAATAACCCAGGACGCAGAGGCCGGTGCCAGGAGGTGTGTAGTCCGGGCAGAAGAGGGTATACCTACTGCCATACTGTATATGCACCGCACTCTAATAACCCAGGACACAGAGGCCGGTGCCAGGAGGTGTGTAGTCCAGGCAGAAGAGGGTATACCTACTGCCATACTGTATATGCACCGCACTCTAATAACCCAGGACGCAGAGGCCGGTGCCAGGTGGTGTGTAGTCCGGGCAGAAGAGGGTATACCTACTGCCATACTGTATATGCACCGCACTCTAATAACCCAGGACACAGAGGCCGGTGCCAGGAGGTGTGTAGTCCGGGCAGAAGAGGGTATACCTACTGCCATACTGTATGTGCACCGCACTCTAATAACCCAGGACGCAGAGGCCGGTGCCAGGAGGTGTGTAGTCCGGGCAGAAGAGGGTATACCTACTGCCATACTGTATATGCACCGCACTCTAATAACCCAGGACGCAGAGGCCGGTGCCAGGAGGTGTGTAGTCCGGGCAGAAGAGGGTATACCTACTGCCATACTGTATGTGCACCGCACTCTAATAACCCAGGACACAGAGGCCGGTGCCAGGAGGTGTGTAGTCCGGGCAGAAGAGGGTATACCTACTGCCATACTGTATATGCACCGCACTCTAATAACCCAGGACACAGAGGCCGGTGCCAGGTGGTGTGTAGTCCGGGCAGAAGAGGGTATACCTACTGCCATACTGTATGTGCACCGCACTCTAATAACCCAGGACGCAGAGGCCGGTGCCAGGTGGTGTGTAGTCCGGGCAGAAGAGGGTATACCTACTGCCATACTGTATGTGCACCGCACTCTAATAACCCAGGACGCAGAGGCCGGTGCCAGGTGGTGTGTAGTCCGGGCAGAAGAGGGTATACCTACTGCCATACTGTATATGCACCGCACTCTAATAACCCAGGACACAGAGGCCGGTGCAAGGAGGTGTGTAGTCCGGGCAGAAGAGGGTATACCTACTGCCATACTGTATGTGCACCGCACTCTAATAACCAAGGACGCAGAGGCCGGTGCCAGGTGGTGTGTAGTCCGGGTAGAAGAGGGTATACCTACTGCCATACTGTATGTGCACCGCACTCTAATAACCCAGGACGCAGAGGCCGGTGCCAGGTGGTGTGTAGTCCGGGTAGAAGAGGGTATACCTGCTGCCATACTGTATATGCACCGCACTCTAATAACCCAGGACGCAGAGGCTGGTGCCAGGTGGTGTGTAGTCCGGGCAGAAGAGGGTATACATACTGCCATACTGTATATGCACCGCACTCTAATAACCCAGGACACAGAGGCCGGTGCCAGGTGGTGTGTAGTCCGGGCAGAAGAGGGTATACCTACTGCCATACTGTATATGCACCGCACTCTAATAACCCAGGACACAGAGGCCGGTGCCAGGTGGTGTGTAGTCCGGGCAGAAGAGGGTATACCTACTGCCATACTGTATGTGCACCGCACTCTAATAACCCAGGACGCAGAGGCCGGTGCCAGGAGGTGTGTAGTCCGGGCAGAAGAGGGTATACCTACTGCCATACTGTATATGCACCGCACTCTAATAACCCAGGACGCAGAGGCCGGTGCCAGGTGGTGTGTAGTCCGGGCAGAAGAGGGTATACCTACTGCCATACTGTATATGCACCGCACTCTAATAACCCAGGACGCAGAGGCCGGTGCCAGGTGGTGTGTAGTCCGGGCAGAAGAGGGTATACCTACTGCCATACTGTATGTGCACTGCACTCTAATAACCCAGGACGCAGAGGCCGGTGCCAGGAGGTGTGTAGTCCAGGTAGAAGGGGGTATACCTACTGCCATACTGTATGTGCACCGCACTCTAATAACCCAGGACGCAGAGGCCGGTGCCAGGTGGTGTGTAGTCCGGGCAGAAGAGGGTATACCTACTACCATACTGTATATGCACCGCACTCTAATAACCCAGGACACAGAGGCCGGTGCCAGGTGGTGTGTAGTCCGGGCAGAAGAGGGTATACCTACTGCCATACTGTATATGCACCGCACTCTAATAACCCAGGACACAGAGGCCGGTGCCAGGTGGTGTGTAGTCCGGGCAGAAGAGGGTATACCTACTGCCATACTGTATGTGCACCGCACTCTAATAACCCAGGACGCAGAGGCCGGTGCCAGGAGGTGTGTAGTCCGGGCAGAAGAGGGTATACCTACTGCCATACTGTATGTGCACCGCACTCTAATAACCCAGGACACAGAGACTAGTGCCAGGTGGTGTGTAGTCCGGGCAGAAGAGGGTATACCTACTGCCATACTGTATGTGCACCGCACTCTAATAACCCAGGACGCAGAGGCCGGTGCCAGGAGGTGTGTAGTCCGGGCAGAAGAGGGTATACCTACTGCCATACTGTATATGCACCGCACTCTAATAACCCAGGACGCAGAGGCCGGTGCCAGGTGGTGTGTAGTCCGAGCAGAAGAGGATATACCTACTGCCATACTGTATATGCACCGCACTCTAATAACCCAGGACACAGAGGCCGGTGCAAGGAGGTGTGTAGTCCGGGCAGAAGAGGGTATACCTACTGCCATACTGTATGTGCACCGCACTCTAATAACCCAGGACGCAGAGGCCGGTGCCAGGAGGTGTGTAGTCCGGGCAGAGGAGGGTGTACCTACTGCCATACTGTATATGCACCGCACTCTAATAACCCAGGACGCAGAGGCCGGTGCCAGGAGGTGTGTAGTCCGGGCAGAAGAGGGTGTACCTACTGCCATACTGTATATGCACCGCACTCTAATAACCCAGGACACAGAGGCCGGTGCCAGGAGGTGTGTAGTCCGGGCAGAAGAGGGTATACCTACTGCCATACTGTATGTGCACCGCACTCTAATAACCCAGGACACAGAGGCCGGTGCCAGGTGGTGTGTAGTCCGGGCAGAAGAGGGTATACCTACTGCCATACTGTATGTGCACCGCACTCTAATAACCCAGGACACAGAGGCCGGAGCCAGGAGGTGTGTAGTTCCGGGCAGAAGCGGGTATACCTACTGCCATACTGTATGTGCACCGCACTCTAATAACCCAGGACACAGAGGCCGGTGCCAGGAGGTGTGTAGTTCCGGGCAGAAGAGGGTATACCTACTGCCATACTGTATGTGCACCGCACTCTAATAACCCAGGACACAGAGGCCGGTGCCAGGAGGTGTGTAGTTCCGGGCAGAAGAGGGTATACCTACTGCCATACTGTATATGCACCGCACTCTAATAACCCAGGACGCAGAGGCCGGTGCCAGGTGGTGTGTAGTCCGGGCAGAAGAGGGTATACCTACTGCCATACTGTATGTGCACCGCACTCTAATAACCCAGGACACAGAGGCCGGTGCCAGGAGGTGTGTAGTTCCGGACAGAAGAGGGTATACCTACTGCCATACTGTATGTGCACCGCACTCTAATAACCCAGGACACAGAGGCCGGTGCCAGGAGGTGTGTAGTTCCGGGCAGAAGAGGGTATACCTACTGCCATACTGTATGTGCACCGCACTCTAATAACCCAGGACACAGAGGCCGGTGCCAGGAGGTGTGTGTAGTCCGGGCAGAAGGGGGTATACCTACTGCCATACTGTATATGCACCGCACTCTAATAACCCAGGACACAGAGGCCGGTGCCAGGTGGTGTGTAGTCCGGGCAGAAGAGGGTATACCTACTGCCATACTGTATGTGCACCGCACTCTAATAACCCAGGACACAGAGGCCGGTGCAAGGAGGTGTGTAGTCCGGGCAGAAGAGGGTATACCTACTGCCATACTGTATATGCACCGCACTCTAATAACCCAGGACACAGAGGCCGGTGCCAGGTGGTGTGTAGTCCGGGCAGAAGAGGGTATACCTACTGCCATACTGTATGTGCACCGCACTCTAATAACCCAGGACACAGAGGCCGGTGCCAGGTGGTGTGTAGTCCGGGCAGAAGAGGGTATACCTACTGCCATACTGTATGTGCACCGCACTCTAATAACCCAGGACGCAGAGGCTGGTGCCAGGTGGTGTGTAGTCCGGGCAGAAGAGGGTATACCTACTGCCATACTGTATGTGCACCGCACTCTAATAACCCAGGACGCAGAGGCCGGTGCCAGGAGGTGTGTAGTCCGGGCAGAAGAGGGTATACCTACTGCCATACTGTATATGCACCGCACTCTAATAACCCAGGACACAGAGGCTGGTGCCAGGAGGTGTGTAGTCCGGGCAGAAGAGGGTATACCTACTGCCATACTGTATATGCACCGCACTCTAATAACCCAGGACACAGAGGCCGGTGCCAGGAGGTGTGTAGTCCGGGCAGAAGAGGGTATACCTACTGCCATACTGTATGTGCACCGCACTCTAATAACCCAGGACGCAGAGGCCGGTGCCAGGTGGTGTGTAGTCCGGGTAGAAGAGGGTATACCTACTGCCATACTGTATATGCACCGCACTCTAATAACCCAGGACGCAGAGGCTGGTGCCAGGTGGTGTGTAGTCCGGGCAGAAGAGGGTATACCTACTGCCATACTGTATGTGCACCGCACTCTAATAACCCAGGACGCAGAGGCCGGTGCCAGGAGGTGTGTAGTCCGGGCAGAAGAGGGTATACCTACTGCCATACTGTATGTGCACCGCACTCTAATAACCCAGGACGCAGAGGCCGATGCCAGGAGGTGTGTAGTCCGGGCAGAAGAGGGTATACCTACTGCCATACTGTATATGCACCGCACTCTAATAACCCAGGACACAGAGGCCGGTGCCAGGAGGTGTGTAGTCCAGGCAGAAGAGGGTATACCTACTGCCATACTGTATATGCACCGCACTCTAATAACCCAGGACGCAGAGGCCGGTGCCAGGTGGTGTGTAGTCCGGGCAGAAGAGGGTATACCTACTGCCATACTGTATATGCACCGCACTCTAATAACCCAGGACACAGAGGCCGGTGCCAGGAGGTGTGTAGTCCGGGCAGAAGAGGGTATACCTACTGCCATACTGTATGTGCACCGCACTCTAATAACCCAGGACGCAGAGGCCGGTGCCAGGTGGTGTGTAGTCCGGGCAGAAGAGGGTATACCTACTGCCATACTGTATATGCACCGCACTCTAATAACCCAGGACACAGAGGCCGGTGCCAGGAGGTGTGTAGTCCGGGCAGAAGAGGGTATACCTACTGCCATACTGTATGTGCACCGCACTCTAATAACCCAGGACGCAGAGGCCGGTGCCAGGAGGTGTGTAGTCCGGGCAGAAGAGGGTATACCTACTGCCATACTGTATATGCACCGCACTCTAATAACCCAGGACGCAGAGGCCGGTGCCAGGAGGTGTGTAGTCCGGGCAGAAGAGGGTATACCTACTGCCATACTGTATGTGCACCGCACTCTAATAACCCAGGACACAGAGGCCGGTGCCAGGAGGTGTGTAGTCCGGGCAGAAGAGGGTATACCTACTGCCATACTGTATATGCACCGCACTCTAATAACCCAGGACACAGAGGCCGGTGCCAGGTGGTGTGTAGTCCGGGCAGAAGAGGGTATACCTACTGCCATACTGTATGTGCACCGCACTCTAATTACCCAGGACGCAGAGGCCAGTGCCAGGTGGTGTGTAGTCCGGGCAGAAGAGGGTATACCTACTGCCATACTGTATGTGCACCGCACTCTAATAACCCAGGACACAGAGGCCGGTGCCAGGTGGTGTGTAGTCCGGGCAGAAGAGGGTATACCTACTGCCATACTGTATATGCACCGCACTCTAATAACCCAGGACACAGAGGCCGGTGCAAGGAGGTGTGTAGTTCCGGACAGAAGAGGGTATACCTACTGCCATACTGTATGTGCACCGCACTCTAATAACCCAGGACACAGAGGCCGGTGCCAGGAGGTGTGTAGTTCCGGGCAGAAGAGGGTATACCTACTGCCATACTGTATGTGCACCGCACTCTAATAACCCAGGACACAGAGGCCGGTGCCAGGAGGTGTGTGTAGTCCGGGCAGAAGGGGGTATACCTACTGCCATACTGTATATGCACCGCACTCTAATAACCCAGGACACAGAGGCCGGTGCCAGGTGGTGTGTAGTCCGGGCAGAAGAGGGTATACCTACTGCCATACTGTATGTGCACCGCACTCTAATAACCCAGGACACAGAGGCCGGTGCAAGGAGGTGTGTAGTCCGGGCAGAAGAGGGTATACCTACTGCCATACTGTATATGCACCGCACTCTAATAACCCAGGACACAGAGGCCGGTGCCAGGTGGTGTGTAGTCCGGGCAGAAGAGGGTATACCTACTGCCATACTGTATGTGCACCGCACTCTAATAACCCAGGACACAGAGGCCGGTGCCAGGTGGTGTGTAGTCCGGGCAGAAGAGGGTATACCTACTGCCATACTGTATGTGCACCGCACTCTAATAACCCAGGACGCAGAGGCTGGTGCCAGGTGGTGTGTAGTCCGGGCAGAAGAGGGTATACCTACTGCCATACTGTATGTGCACCGCACTCTAATAACCCAGGACGCAGAGGCCGGTGCCAGGTGGTGTGTAGTCCGGGCAGAAGAGGGTATACCTACTGCCATACTGTATGTGCACCGCACTCTAATAACCCAGGACGCAGAGGCCAGTGCCAGGAGGTGTGTAGTCCGGGCAGAAGAGGGTATACCTACTGCCATACTGTATATGCACCGCACTCTAATAACCCAGGACACAGAGGCTGGTGCCAGGAGGTGTGTAGTCCGGGCAGAAGAGGGTATACCTACTGCCATACTGTATATGCACCGCACTCTAATAACCCAGGACACAGAGGCCGGTGCCAGGTGGTGTGTAGTCCGGGCAGAAGAGGGTATACCTACTGCCATACTGTATGTGCACCGCACTCTAATAACCCAGGACGCAGAGGCCGGTGCCAGGAGGTGTGTAGTCCGGGCAGAAGAGGGTATACCTACTGCCATACTGTATATGCACCGCACTCTAATAACCCAGGACACAGAGGCCGGTGCCAGGAGGTGTGTAGTCCAGGCAGAAGAGGGTATACCTACTGCCATACTGTATATGCACCGCACTCTAATAACCCAGGACGCAGAGGCCGGTGCCAGGTGGTGTGTAGTCCGGGCAGAAGAGGGTATACCTACTGCCATACTGTATATGCACCGCACTCTAATAACCCAGGACACAGAGGCCGGTGCCAGGTGGTGTGTAGTCCGGGCAGAAGAGGGTATACCTACTGCCATACTGTATGTGCACCGCACTCTAATAACCCAGGACGCAGAGGCCGGTGCCAGGAGGTGTGTAGTCCGGGCAGAAGAGGGTATACCTACTGCCATACTGTATATGCACCGCACTCTAATAACCCAGGACGCAGAGGCCGGTGCCAGGAGGTGTGTAGTCCGGGCAGAAGAGGGTATACCTACTGCCATACTGTATGTGCACCGCACTCTAATAACCCAGGACACAGAGGCCGGTGCCAGGAGGTGTGTAGTCCGGGCAGAAGAGGGTATACCTACTGCCATACTGTATATGCACCGCACTCTAATAACCCAGGACACAGAGGCCGGTGCCAGGTGGTGTGTAGTCCGGGCAGAAGAGGGTATACCTACTGCCATACTGTATGTGCACCGCACTCTAATAACCCAGGACGCAGAGGCCGGTGCCAGGTGGTGTGTAGTCCGGGCAGAAGAGGGTATACCTACTGCCATACTGTATGTGCACCGCACTCTAATAACCCAGGACGCAGAGGCCGGTGCCAGGTGGTGTGTAGTCCGGGTAGAAGAGGGTATACCTACTGCCATACTGTATGTGCACCGCACTCTAATAACCCAGGACGCAGAGGCCGGTGCCAGGTGGTGTGTAGTCCGGGTAGAAGAGGGTATACCTACTGCCATACTGTATATGCACCGCACTCTAATAACCCAGGACGCAGAGGCTGGTGCCAGGTGGTGTGTAGTCCGGGCAGAAGAGGGTATACATACTGCCATACTGTATATGCACCGCACTCTAATAACCCAGGACACAGAGGCCGGTGCCAGGTGGTGTGTAGTCCGGGCAGAAGAGGGTATACCTACTGCCATACTGTATATGCACCGCACTCTAATAACCCAGGACACAGAGGCCGGTGCCAGGTGGTGTGTAGTCCGGGCAGAAGAGGGTATACCTACTGCCATACTGTATGTGCACCGCACTCTAATAACCCAGGACGCAGAGGCCGGTGCCAGGAGGTGTGTAGTCCGGGCAGAAGAGGGTATACCTACTGCCATACTGTATATGCACCGCACTCTAATAACCCAGGACGCAGAGGCCGGTGTCAGGTGGTGTGTAGTCCGGGCAGAAGAGGGTATACCTACTGCCATACTGTATATGCACCGCACTCTAATAACCCAGGACGCAGAGGCCGGTGCCAGGTGGTGTGTAGTCCAGGCAGAAGAGGGTATACCTACTGCCATACTGTATGTGCACTGCACTCTAATAACCCAGGACGCAGAGGCCAGTGCCAGGAGGTGTGTAGTCCAGGTAGAAGGGGGTATACCTACTGCCATACTGTATGTGCACCGCACTCTAATAACCCAGGACGCAGAGGCCGGTGCAAGGTGGTGTGTAGTCCGGGCAGAAGAGGGTATACCTACTACCATACTGTATATGCACCGCACTCTAATAACCCAGGACACAGAGGCCGGTGCCAGGTGGTGTGTAGTCCGGGCAGAAGAGGGTATACCTACTGCCATACTGTATATGCACCGCACTCTAATAACCCAGGACACAGAGGCCGGTGCCAGGTGGTGTGTAGTCCGGGCAGAAGAGGGTATACCTACTGCCATACTGTATGTGCACCGCACTCTAATAACCCAGGACGCAGAGGCCGGTGCCAGGAGGTGTGTAGTCCGGGCAGAAGAGGGTATACCTACTGCCATACTGTATGTGCACCGCACTCTAATAACCCAGGACACAGAGACTGGTGCCAGGTGGTGTGTAGTCCGGGCAGAAGAGGGTATACCTACTGCCATACTGTATGTGCACCGCACTCTAATAACCCAGGACGCAGAGGCCGGTGCCAGGAGGTGTGTAGTCCGGGCAGAAGAGGGTATACCTACTGCCATACTGTATATGCACCGCACTCTAATAACCCAGGACGCAGAGGCCGGTGCCAGGTGGTGTGTAGTCCGAGCAGAAGAGGATATACCTACTGCCATACTGTATATGCACCGCACTCTAATAACCCAGGACACAGAGGCCGGTGCAAGGAGGTGTGTAGTCCGGGCAGAAGACGGTATACCTACTGCCATACTGTATGTGCACCGCACTCTAATAACCCAGGACACAGAGGCCGGTGCCAGGTGGTGTGTAGTCCGGGCAGAAGAGGGTATACCTACTGCCATACTGTATGTGCACCGCACTCTAATAACCCAGGACGCAGAGGCCGGTGCCAGGAGGTGTGTAGTCCGGGCAGAAGAGGGTGTACCTACTGCCATACTGTATATGCACCGCACTCTAATAACCCAGGACACAGAGGCCGGAGCCAGGAGGTGTGTAGTTCCGGGCAGAAGCGGGTATACCTACTGCCATACTGTATGTGCACCGCACTCTAATAACCCAGGACACAGAGGCCGGTGCCAGGAGGTGTGTAGTTCCGGGCAGAAGAGGGTATACCTACTGCCATACTGTATGTGCACCGCACTCTAATAACCCAGGACACAGAGGCCGGTGCCAGGAGGTGTGTAGTTCCGGGCAGAAGAGGGTATACCTACTGCCATACTGTATATGCACCGCACTCTAATAACCCAGGACGCAGAGGCCGGTGCCAGGAGGTGTGTAGTCCGGGCAGAGGAGGGTGTACCTACTGCCATACTGTATATGCACCGCACTCTAATAACCCAGGACGCAGAGGCCGGTGCCAGGAGGTGTGTAGTCCGGGCAGAAGAGGGTGTACCTACTGCCATACTGTATATGCACCGCACTCTAATAACCCAGGACACAGAGGCCGGTGCCAGCAGGTGTGTAGTCCGGGCAGAAGAGGGTATACCTACTGCCATACTGTATGTGCACCGCACTCTAATAACCCAGGACACAGAGGCCGGTGCCAGGTGGTGTGTAGTCCGGGCAGAAGAGGGTATACCTACTGCCATACTGTATGTGCACCGCACTCTAATAACCCAGGACACAGAGGCCGGAGCCAGGAGGTGTGTAGTTCCGGGCAGAAGCGGGTATACCTACTGCCATACTGTATGTGCACCGCACTCTAATAACCCAGGACACAGAGGCCGGTGCCAGGAGGTGTGTAGTTCCGGGCAGAAGAGGGTATACCTACTGCCATACTGTATGTGCACCGCACTCTAATAACCCAGGACACAGAGGCCGGTGCCAGGAGGTGTGTAGTTCCGGGCAGAAGAGGGTATACCTACTGCCATACTGTATATGCACCGCACTCTAATAACCCAGGACGCAGAGGCCGGTGCCAGGAGGTGTGTAGTCCGGGCAGAAGAGGGTATACCTACTGCCATACTGTATGTGCACCGCACTCTAATAACCCAGGACACAGAGGCCGGTGCCAGGAGGTGTGTAGTTCCGGACAGAAGAGGGTATACCTACTGCCATACTGTATGTGCACCGCACTCTAATAACCCAGGACACAGAGGCCGGTGCCAGGAGGTGTGTAGTTCCGGGCAGAAGAGGGTATACCTACTGCCATACTGTATATGCACCGCACTCTAATAACCCAGGACGCAGAGGCCGGTGCCAGGAGGTGTGTAGTCCGGGCAGAAGAGGGTGTACCTACTGCCATACTGTATATGCACCGCACTCTAATAACCCAGGACACAGAGGCCGGTGCCAGGAGGTGTGTAGTCCGGGCAGAAGAGGGTATACCTACTGCCATACTGTATGTGCACCGCACTCTAATAACCCAGGACGCAGAGGCCGATGCCAGGAGGTGTGTAGTCCGGGCAGAAGAGGGTATACCTACTGCCATACTGTATATGCACTGCACTCTAATAACCCAGGACACAGAGGCCGGTGCCAGGTGGTGTGTAGTCCTGGTAGAAGGGGGTATACCTACTGCCATACTGTATGTGCACCGCACTCTAATAACCCAGGACACAGAGGCTGGTGCCAGGTGGTGTGTAGTCCGGGCAGAAGAGGGTATACCTACTGCCATACTGTATGTGCACCGCACTCTAATAACCCAGGAAACAGAGGCCGGTGCCAGGAGGTGTGTAGTTCCGGGCAGAAGAGGGTATACCTACTGCCATACTGTATGTGCACCGCACTCTAATAACCCAGGACGCAGAGGCCGATGCCAGGAGGTGTGCAGTCCGGGCAGAAGAGGGTATACCTACTGCCATACTGTATATGCACCGCACTCTAATAACCCAGGACGCAGAGGCCGGTGCCAGGAGGTGTGTAGTCCGGGTAGAAGAGGGTATACCTACTGCCATACTGTATGTGCACCGCACTCTAATAACCCAGGACACAGAGGCCGGTGCCAGGTGGTGTGTAGTCCGGGTAGAAGGGGGTATACCTACTGCCATACTGTATGTGCACCGCACTCTAATAACCCAGGACGCAGAGGCTGGTGCCAGGTGGTGTGTAGTCCGGGCAGAAGAGGGTGTACCTACTGCCATACTGTATGTGCACCGCACTCTAATAACCCAGGACGCAGAGGCCGGTGCCAGGAGGTGTGTAGTCCGGGTAGAAGAGGGTATACCTACTGCCATACTGTATGTGCACCGCACTCTAATAACCCAGGACGCAGAGGCCGGTGCCAGGAGGTGTGTAGTCCGGGCAGAAGAGGGTATACCTACTGCCATACTGTATATGCACCGCACTCTAATAACCCAGGACGCAGAGGCCGGTGCCAGGTGGTGTGTAGTCCGGGCAGAAGAGGGTGTACCTACTGCCATACTGTATGTGCACTGCACTCTAATAACCCAGGACACAGAGGCCATTGCCAGGAGGTGTGTAGTCCGGGCAGAAGAGGGTATACCTACTGCCATACTGTATGTGCACCGCACTCTAATAACCCAGGACGCAGAGGCTGGTGCCAGGTGGTGTGTAGTCCGGGCAGAAGAGGGTATACCTACTGCCATACTGTATGTGCACCGCACTCTAATAACCCAGGACGCAGAGGCCGGTGCCAGGTGGTGTGTAGTCCGGGCAGAAGAGGGTATACCTACTGCCATACTGTATGTGCACCGCACTCTAATAACCCAGGACGCAGAGGCCGGTGCCAGGAGGTGTGTTGTCCGGGCAGAAGAGGGTATACCTACTGCCATACTGTATGCGCACCGCACTCTAATAACCCAGGACGCAGAGGCTGGTGCCAGGTGGTGTGTAGTCCGGGCAGAAGAGGGTATACCTACTGCCATACTGTATGTGCACCGCACTCTAATAACTCAGGACACAGAGGCCGGTGCCAGGAGGTGTGTAGTCCGGGCAGAAGAGGGTATACCTACTGCCATACTGTATATGCACCGCACTCTAATAACCCAGGACGCAGAGGCCGGTGCCAGGTGGTGTGTAGTCCGGGCAGAAGAGGGTATACCTACTGCCATACTGTATATGCACCGCACTCTAATAACCCAGGACACAGAGGCCGGTGCCAGGAGGTGTGTAGTCCGGGCAGAAGAGGGTATACCTACTGCCATACTGTATGTGCACCGCACTCTAATAACCCAGGACGCAGAGGCTGGTGCCAGGTGGTGTGTAGTCCGGGCAGAAGAGGGTATACCTACTGCCGTACTGTATATGCACCGCACTCTAATAACCCAGGACGCAGAGGCCGGTGCCAGGAGGTGTGTAGTCCGTGCAGAAGAGGGTGTACCTACTGCCATACTGTATGTGCACCGCACTCTAATAACCCAGGACGCAGAGGCCGGTGCCAGGTGGTGTGTAGTCCGGGTAGAAGAGGGTATACCTATTGCCATACTGTATGTGCACCGCACTCTAATAACCCAGGACGCAGAGGCCGGTGCCAGGAGGTGTGTAGTCCGGGCAGAAGAGGGTATACCTACTGCCATACTGTATATGCACCGCACTTTAATAACCCAGGACGCAGAGGCCGGTGCCAGGTGGTGTGTAGTCCGGGCAGAAGAGGGTATACCTACTGCCATACTGTATGTGCACCGCACTCTAATAACCCAGGACGCAGAGGCCGGTGCCAGGTGGTGTGTAGTCCGGGTAGAAGGGGGTATACCTACTGCCATACTGTATATGCACCGCACTCTAATAACCCAGGACACAGAGGCCGGTGCCAGGAGGTGTGTAGTCTGGGCAGAAGAGGGTATACCTACTGCCATACTGTATATGCACCGCACTCTAATAACCCAGGACGCAGAGGCCGGTGCCAGGTGGTGTGTAGTCCGGGCAGAAGAGGGTATACCTACTGCCATACTGTATGTGCACCGCACTCTAATAACCCAGGACACAGAGGCCGGTGCCAGGTGGTGTGTATTCCGGGCAGAAGAGGGTATACCTACTGCCATACTGTATATGCACCGCACTCTAATAATCCAGGACACAGAGGCCGGTGCCAGGTGGTGTGTAGTCCGGGCAGAAGAGGGTATACCTACTGCCATACTGTATATGCACCGCACTCTAATAACCCAGGACACAGAGGCCGGTGCCAGGAGGTGTGTAGTCTGGGCAGAAGAGGGTATACCTACTGCCATACTGTATGTGCACCGCACTCTAATAACCCAGCCCAGGACGCAGAGGCCGGTGCCAGGAGGTGTGTAGTCCGGGCAGAAGAGGGTATACCTACTGCCATACTGTATATGCACCGCACTCTAATAACCCAGGACACAGAGGCCGGTGCCAGGTGGTGTGTAGTCCGGGCAGAAGAGGGTATACCTACTGCCATGCTGTATGTGCACCGCACTCTAATAACCCAGGACGCAGAGGCCGGTGCCAGGTGGTGTGTAGTCCGGGCAGAAGAGGGTATACCTACTGCCATACTGTATATGCACCGCACTCTAATAACCCAGGACGCAGAGGCCGGTGCCAGGAGGTGTGTAGTCCGGGCAGAAGAGGGTATACCTACTGCCATACTGTATGTGCACCGCACTCTAATAACCCAGGACGCAGAGGCCGGTGACAGGTGGTGTGTAGTCCGGGCAGAAGAGGGTATACCTACTGCCATACTGTATGTGCACCGCACTCTAATAACCCAGGACGCAGAGGCCGGTGCCAGGAGGTGTGTAGTCCGGGCAGAAGAGGGTATACCTACTGCCATACTGTATATGCACCGCACTCTAATAACCCAGGACGCAGAGGCCGGTGCCAGGAGGTGTGTAGTCCGGGCAGAAGAGGGTATACCTACTGTCATACTGTATATGCACCGCACTCTAATAACCCAGGACACAGAGGCCGGTGCCAGGTGGTGTGTAGTCCGGGTAGAAGGGGGTATACCTACTGCCATACTGTATATGCACCGCACTCTAATAACCCAGGACGCAGAGGCCGGTGCCAGGTGGTGTGTAGTCCGGGTAGAAGAGGGTATACCTACTGCCATACTGTATATGCACCGCACTCTAATAACCCAGGACGCAGAGGCCGGTGCCAGGTGGTGTGTAGTCCGGGCAGAAGAGGGTGTACCTACTGCCATACTGTATATGCACCGCACTCTAATAACCCAGGACACAGAGGCCGGTGCCAGGAGGTGTGTAGTCCGGGCAGAAGAGGGTATACCTACTGCCATACTGTATATGCACCGCACTCTAATAACCCAGGACGCAGAGGCCGGTGCTAGGAGGTGTGTAGTCCGGGCAGAAGAGGGTATACCTACTGCCATACTGTATATGCACCGCACTCTAATAACCCAGGACGCAGAGGCCGGTGCTAGGAGGTATGTAGTCCGGGCAGAAGAGGGTATACATACTGCCATACTGTATATGCACCGCACTCTAATAACCCAGGACGCAGAGGCCGGTGCTAGGAGGTGTGTAGTCCGGGCAGAAGAGGGTATACCTACTGCCATACTGTATGTGCACCGCACTCTAATAACCCAGGACGCAGAGGCCGGTGCCAGGAGGTGTGTAGTCCGGGCAGAAGAGGGTATACCTACTGCCATACTGTATGTGCACCGCACTCTAATAACCCAGGACGCAGAGGCCGGTGCCAGGAGGTGTGTAGTCCGGGCAGAAGAGGGTATACCTACTGCCATATTGTATATGCACCGCACTCTAATAACCCAGGACGCAGAGGCCGGTGCTAGGAGGTGTGTAGTCCGGGCAGAAGAGGGTATACCTACTGCCATACTGTATATGCACCGCACTCTAATAACCCAGGACACAGAGGCCGGTGCCAGGAGGTGTGTAGTCCGGGCAGAAGAGGGTATACCTACTGCCATACTGTATATGCACCGCACTCTAATAACCCAGGACGCAGAGGCCGGTGCTAGGAGGTGTGTAGTCCGGGCAGAAGAGGGTATACCTACTGCCATACTGTATATGCACCGCACTCTAATAACCCAGGACGCAGAGGCCGGTGCTAGGAGGTGTGTAGTCCGGGCAGAAGAGGGTATACCTACTGCCATACTGTATATGCACCGCACTCTAATAACCCAGGACACAGAGGCCGGTGCCAGGAGGTGTGTAGTCCAGGCAGAAGAGGGTATACCTACTGCCATACTGTATGTGCACCGCACTCTAATAACCCAGGACGCAGAGGCCGGTGCCAGGAGGTGTGTAGTCCGGGCAGAAGAGGGTATACCTACTGCCATACTGTATATGCACCGCACTCTAATAACCCAGGACGCAGAGGCCGGTGCCAGGTGGTGTGTAGTCCGGGCAGAAGAGGGTATACCTACTGCCATACTGTATATGCACCGCACTCTAATAACCCAGGACACAGAGGCCGGTGCCAGGAGGTGTGTAGTCCGGGCAGAAGAGGGTATACCTACTGCCATACTGTATATGCACCGCACTCTAATAACCCAGGACACAGAGGCCGGTGCCAGGTGGTGTGTAGTCCGGGCAGAAGAGGGTATACCTACTGCCATACTGTATATGCACCGCACTCTAATAACCCAGGACACAGAGGCCGGTGCCAGGTGGTGTGTAGTCCGGGTAGAAGGGGGTATACCTACTGCCATACTGTATGTGCACCGCACTCTAATAACCCAGGACACAGAGGCCGGTGCCAGGAGGTGTGTAGTCCGGGCAGAAGAGGGTATACCTACTGCCATTCTGTATATGCACCGCACTCTAATAACCCAGGACGCAGAGGCCGGTGCTAGGAGGTGTGTAGTCCAGGCAGAAGAGGGTATACCTACTGCCATACTGTATATGCACCGCACTCTAATAACCCAGGACGCAAAGGCCGGTGCTAGGAGGTGTGTAGTCCGGGCAGAAGAGGGTATACCTACTGCCATACTGTATATGCACCGCACTCTAATAACCCAGGACACAGAGGCCGGTGCCAGGAGGTGTGTAGTCCGGGCAGAAGAGGGTATACCTACTGCCATACTGTATGTGCACCGCACTCTAATAACCCAGGAAACAGAGGCCGGTGCCAGGAGGTGTGTAGTTCCGGGCAGAAGAGGGTATACCTACTGCCATACTGTATGTGCACCGCACTCTAATAACCCAGGACGCAGAGGCCGATGCCAGGAGGTGTGCAGTCCGGGCAGAAGAGGGTATACCTACTGCCATACTGTATATGCACCGCACTCTAATAACCCAGGACGCAGAGGCCGGTGCCAGGAGGTGTGTAGTCCGGGCAGAAGAGGGTATACCTACTGCCATACTGTATGTGCACCGCACTCTAATAACCCAGGACACAGAGGCCGGTGCCAGGTGGTGTGTAGTCCGGGTAAAAGGGGGTATACCTACTGCCATACTGTATGTGCACCGCACTCTAATAACCCAGGACGCAGAGGCTGGTGCCAGGTGGTGTGTAGTCCGGGCAGAAGAGGGTGTACCTACTGCCATACTGTATGTGCACCGCACTCTAATAACCCAGGACGCAGAGGCCGGTGCCAGGAGGTGTGTAGTCCGGGTAGAAGAGGGTATACCTACTGCCATACTGTATATGCACCGCACTCTAATAACCCAGGACGCAGAGGCCGGTGCCAGGAGGTGTGTAGTCCGGGCAGAAGAGGGTATACCTACTGCCATACTGTATATGCACCGCACTCTAATAACCCAGGACGCAGAGGCCGGTGCCAGGTGGTGTGTAGTCCGGGCAGAAGAGGGTGTACCTACTGCCATACTGTATGTGCACTGCACTCTAATAACCCAGGACACAGAGGCCATTGCCAGGAGGTGTGTAGTCCGGGCAGAAGAGGGTATACCTACTGCCATACTGTATGTGCACCGCACTCTAATAACCCAGGACGCAGAGGCTGGTGCCAGGTGGTGTGTAGTCCGGGCAGAAGAGGGTATACCTACTGCCATACTGTATGTGCACCGCACTCTAATAACCCAGGACGCAGAGGCCGGTGCCAGGTGGTGTGTAGTCCGGGCAGAAGAGGGTATACCTACTGCCATACTGTATGTGCACCGCACTCTAATAACCCAGGACGCAGAGGCCGGTGCCAGGAGGTGTGTTGTCCGGGCAGAAGAGGGTATACCTACTGCCATACTGTATGTGCACCGCACTCTAATAACCCAGGACGCAGAGGCTGGTGCCAGGTGGTGTGTAGTCCGGGCAGAAGAGGGTATACCTACTGCCATACTGTATGTGCACCGCACTCTAATAACTCAGGACACAGAGGCCGGTGCCAGGAGGTGTGTAGTCCGGGCAGAAGAGGGTATACCTACTGCCATACTGTATATGCACCGCACTCTAATAACCCAGGACGCAGAGGCCGGTGCCAGGTGGTGTGTAGTCCGGGCAGAAGAGGGTATACCTACTGCCATACTGTATATGCACCGCACTCTAATAACCCAGGACACAGAGGCCGGTGCCAGGAGGTGTGTAGTCCGGGCAGAAGAGGGTATACCTACTGCCATACTGTATGTGCACCGCACTCTAATAACCCAGGACGCAGAGGCTGGTGCCAGGTGGTGTGTAGTCCGGGCAGAAGAGGGTATACCTACTGCCGTACTGTATATGCACCGCACTCTAATAACCCAGGACGCAGAGGCCGGTGCCAGGAGGTGTGTAGTCCGTGCAGAAGAGGGTGTACCTACTGCCATACTGTATGTGCACCGCACTCTAATAACCCAGGACGCAGAGGCCGGTGCCAGGTGGTGTGTAGTCCGGGTAGAAGAGGGTATACCTATTGCCATACTGTATGTGCACCGCACTCTAATAACCCAGGACGCAGAGGCCGGTGCCAGGAGGTGTGTAGTCCGGGCAGAAGAGGGTATACCTACTGCCATACTGTATATGCACCGCACTTTAATAACCCAGGACGCAGAGGCCGGTGCCAGGTGGTGTGTAGTCCGGGCAGAAGAGGGTATACCTACTGCCATACTGTATGTGCACCGCACTCTAATAACCCAGGACGCAGAGGCCGGTGCCAGGTGGTGTGTAGTCCGGGTAGAAGGGGGTATACCTACTGCCATACTGTATATGCACCGCACTCTAATAACCCAGGACACAGAGGCCGGTGCCAGGAGGTGTGTAGTCTGGGCAGAAGAGGGTATACCTACTGCCATACTGTATATGCACCGCACTCTAATAACCCAGGACGCAGAGGCCGGTGCCAGGTGGTGTGTAGTCCGGGCAGAAGAGGGTATACCTACTGCCATACTGTATGTGCACCGCACTCTAATAACCCAGGACACAGAGGCCGGTGCCAGGTGGTGTGTATTCCGGGCAGAAGAGGGTATACCTACTGCCATACTGTATATGCACCGCACTCTAATAATCCAGGACACAGAGGCCGGTGCCAGGTGGTGTGTAGTCCGGGCAGAAGAGGGTATACCTACTGCCATACTGTATATGCACCGCACTCTAATAACCCAGGACACAGAGGCCGGTGCCAGGAGGTGTGTAGTCTGGGCAGAAGAGGGTATACCTACTGCCATACTGTATGTGCACCGCACTCTAATAACCCAGCCCAGGACGCAGAGGCCGGTGCCAGGAGGTGTGTAGTCCGGGCAGAAGAGGGTATACCTACTGCCATACTGTATATGCACCGCACTCTAATAACCCAGGACACAGAGGCCGGTGCCAGGTGGTGTGTAGTCCGGGCAGAAGAGGGTATACCTACTGCCATGCTGTATGTGCACCGCACTCTAATAACCCAGGACGCAGAGGCCGGTGCCAGGTGGTGTGTAGTCCGGGCAGAAGAGGGTATACCTACTGCCATACTGTATATGCACCGCACTCTAATAACCCAGGACGCAGAGGCCGGTGCCAGGAGGTGTGTAGTCCGGGCAGAAGAGGGTATACCTACTGCCATACTGTATGTGCACCGCACTCTAATAACCCAGGACGCAGAGGCCGGTGACAGGTGGTGTGTAGTCCGGGCAGAAGAGGGTATACCTACTGCCATACTGTATGTGCACCGCACTCTAATAACCCAGGACGCAGAGGCCGGTGCCAGGAGGTGTGTAGTCCGGGCAGAAGAGGGTATACCTACTGCCATACTGTATATGCACCGCACTCTAATAACCCAGGACGCAGAGGCCGGTGCCAGGAGGTGTGTAGTCCGGGCAGAAGAGGGTATACCTACTGTCATACTGTATATGCACCGCACTCTAATAACCCAGGACACAGAGGCCGGTGCCAGGTGGTGTGTAGTCCGGGTAGAAGGGGGTATACCTACTGCCATACTGTATATGCACCGCACTCTAATAACCCAGGACGCAGAGGCCGGTGCCAGGTGGTGTGTAGTCCGGGTAGAAGAGGGTATACCTACTGCCATACTGTATATGCACCGCACTCTAATAACCCAGGACGCAGAGGCCGGTGCCAGGTGGTGTGTAGTCCGGGCAGAAGAGGGTGTACCTACTGCCATACTGTATATGCACCGCACTCTAATAACCCAGGACACAGAGGCCGGTGCCAGGAGGTGTGTAGTCCGGGCAGAAGAGGGTATACCTACTGCCATACTGTATATGCACCGCACTCTAATAACCCAGGACGCAGAGGCCGGTGCTAGGAGGTGTGTAGTCCGGGCAGAAGAGGGTATACCTACTGCCATACTGTATATGCACCGCACTCTAATAACCCAGGACGCAGAGGCCGGTGCTAGGAGGTATGTAGTCCGGGCAGAAGAGGGTATACATACTGCCATACTGTATATGCACCGCACTCTAATAACCCAGGACGCAGAGGCCGGTGCTAGGAGGTGTGTAGTCCGGGCAGAAGAGGGTATACCTACTGCCATACTGTATGTGCACCGCACTCTAATAACCCAGGACACAGAGGCCGGTGCCAGGTGGTGTGTAGTCCGGGCAGAAGAGGGTATACCTACTGCCATACTGTATGTGCACCGCACTCTAATAACCCAGGACGCAGAGGCCGGTGCCAGGTGGTGTGTAGTCCGGGCAGAAGAGGGTATACCTACTTCCATACTGTATATGCACCGCACTCTAATAACCCAGGACACAGAGGCCGGTGCCAGGAGGTGTGTTGTCCGGGCAGAAGAGGGTATACCTACTGCCATACTGTATATGCACCGCACTCTAATAACCCAGGACGCAGAGGCCGGTGCCAGGTGGTGTGTAGTCCGGGCAGAAGAGGGTATACCTACTGCCATACTGTATATGCAGCGCACTCTAATAACCCAGGACGCAGAGGCCGGTGCCAGGTGGTGTGTAGTCCGGGCAGAAGAGGGTATACCTACTGCCATACTGTATATGCACCGCACTCTAATAACCCAGGACGCAGAGGCCGGTGCCAGGAGGTGTGTAGTCCGGGCAGAAGAGGGTATACCTACTGCCATACTGTATGTGCACCGCACTCTAATAACCCAGGACGCAGAGGCCGGTGCCAGGAGGTGTGTAGTCCGGGCAGAAGAGGGTATACCTACTGCCATATTGTATATGCACCGCACTCTAATAACCCAGGACGCAGAGGCCGGTGCTAGGAGGTGTGTAGTCCGGGCAGAAGAGGGTATACCTACTGCCATACTGTATATGCACCGCACTCTAATAACCCAGGACACAGAGGCCGGTGCCAGGAGGTGTGTAGTCCGGGCAGAAGAGGGTATACCTACTGCCATACTGTATATGCACCGCACTCTAATAACCCAGGACGCAGAGGCCGGTGCTAGGAGGTGTGTAGTCCGGGCAGAAGAGGGTATACCTACTGCCATACTGTATATGCACCGCACTCTAATAACCCAGGACGCAGAGGCCGGTGCTAGGAGGTGTGTAGTCCGGGCAGAAGAGGGTATACCTACTGCCATACTGTATATGCACCGCACTCTAATAACCCAGGACACAGAGGCCGGTGCCAGGAGGTGTGTAGTCCAGGCAGAAGAGGGTATACCTACTGCCATACTGTATGTGCACCGCACTCTAATAACCGAGGACGCAGAGGCCGGTGCCAGGAGGTGTGTAGTCCGGGCAGAAGAGGGTATACCTACTGCCATACTGTATATGCACCGCACTCTAATAACCCAGGACGCAGAGGCCGGTGCCAGGTGGTGTGTAGTCCGGGCAGAAGAGGGTATACCTACTGCCATACTGTATATGCACCGCACTCTAATAACCCAGGACACAGAGGCCGGTGCCAGGAGGTGTGTAGTCCGGGCAGAAGAGGGTATACCTACTGCCATACTGTATATGCACCGCACTCTAATAACCCAGGACACAGAGGCCGGTGCCAGGTGGTGTGTAGTCCGGGCAGAAGAGGGTATACCTACTGCCATACTGTATATGCACCGCACTCTAATAACCCAGGACACAGAGGCCGGTGCCAGGTGGTGTGTAGTCCGGGTAGAAGGGGGTATACCTACTGCCATACTGTATGTGCACCGCACTCTAATAACCCAGGACACAGAGGCCGGTGCCAGGAGGTGTGTAGTCCGGGCAGAAGAGGGTATACCTACTGCCATTCTGTATATGCACCGCACTCTAATAACCCAGGACGCAGAGGCCGGTGCTAGGAGGTGTGTAGTCCAGGCAGAAGAGGGTATACCTACTGCCATACTGTATATGCACCGCACTCTAATAACCCAGGACGCAAAGGCCGGTGCTAGGAGGTGTGTAGTCCGGGCAGAAGAGGGTATACCTACTGCCATACTGTATATGCACCGCACTCTAATAACCCAGGACACAGAGGCCGGTGCCAGGAGGTGTGTAGTCCGGGCAGAAGAGGGTATACCTACTGCCATACTGTATATGCACCGCACTCTAATAACCCAGGACACAGAGGCCGGTGCCAGGTGGTGTGTAGTCCGGGCAGAAGAGGGTATACCTACTGCCATGCTGTATGTGCACCGCACTCTAATAACCCAGGACGCAGAGGCCGGTGCCAGGTGGTGTGTAGTCCGGGCAGAAGAGGGTATACCTACTGCCATACTGTATATGCACCGCACTCTAATAACCCAGGACGCAGAGGCCGGTGCCAGGAGGTGTGTAGTCCGGGCAGAAGAGGGTATACCTACTGCCATACTGTATGTGCACCGCACTCTAATAACCCAGGACGCAGAGGCCGGTGACAGGTGGTGTGTAGTCCGGGCAGAAGAGGGTATACCTACTGCCATGATGTATGTGCACCGCACTCTAATAACCCAGGACGCAGAGGCCGGTGCCAGGAGGTGTGTAGTCCGGGCAGAAGAGGGTATACCTACTGCCATACTGTATATGCACCGCACTCTAATAACCCAGGACGCAGAGGCCGGTGCCAGGAGGTGTGTAGTCCGGGCAGAAGAGGGTATACCTACTGTCATACTGTATATGCACCGCACTCTAATAACCCAGGACACAGAGGCCGGTGCCAGGTGGTGTGTAGTCCGGGTAGAAGGGGGTATACCTACTGCCATACTGTATATGCACCGCACTCTAATAACCCAGGACGCAGAGGCCGGTGCCAGGTGGTGTTTAGTCCGGGCAGAAGAGGGTATACATACTGCCATACTGTATATGCACCGCACTCTAATAACCCAGGACGCAGAGGCCGGTGCCAGGTGGTGTTTAGTCCGGGCAGAAGAGGGTATACCTACTGCCATACTGTATATGCACCGCACTCTAATAACCCAGGACGCAGAGGCCGGTGCCAGGTGGTGTGTAGTCCGGGCAGAAGAGGGTATACCTACTGCCATACTGTATGTGCACCGCACTCTAATAACCCAGGACGCAGAGGCCGGTGCCAGGTGGTGTGTAGTCCGGGCAGAAGAGGGTATACCTACTGCCATACTGTATATGCACCGCACTCTAATAACCCAGGACACAGAGGCCGGTGCCAGGTGGTGTGTAGTCCGGGCAGAAGAGGGTGTACCTACTGCCATACCTTATATGCACCGCACTCTAATAACCCAGGACGCAGAGGCCGGTGCCAGGAGGTGTGTAGTCCAGGCAGAAGAGGGTATACCTACTGCCATACTGTATATGCACCGCACTCTAATAACCCAGGACGCAGAGGCCGGTGCCAGGAGGTGTGTAGTCCAGGCAGAAGAGGGTATACCTACTGCCATACTGTATGTGCACCGCACTCTAATAACCCAGGACGCAGAGGCCGGTGCCAGGTGGTGTGTAGTCCGGGCAGAAGAGGGTATACCTACTGCCATACTGTATATGCACCGCACTCTAATAACCCAGGACGCAGAGGCCGGTGCCAGGTGGTGTGTAGTCCGGGTAGAAGAGGGTATACCTACTGCCATACTGTATATGCACCGCACTCTAATAACCCAGGACGCAGAGGCCGGTGCCAGGTGGTGTGTAGTCCGGGCAGAAGAGGGTGTACCTACTGCCATACTGTATATGCACCGCACTCTAATAACCCAGGACACAGAGGCCGGTGCCAGGAGGTGTGTAGTCCGGGCAGAAGAGGGTATACCTACTGCCATACTGTATATGCACCGCACTCTAATAACCCAGGACGCAGAGGCCGGTGCTAGGAGGTGTGTAGTCCGGGCAGAAGAGGGTATACCTACTGCCATACTGTATATGCACCGCACTCTAATAACCCAGGACGCAGAGGCCGGTGCTAGGAGGTGTGTAGTCCGGGCAGAAGAGGGTATACCTACTGCCATACTGTATGTGCACCGCACTCTAATAACCCAGGACACAGAGGCCGGTGCCAGGTGGTGTGTAGTCCGGGCAGAAGAGGGTATACCTACTGCCATACTGTATGTGCACCGCACTCTAATAACCCAGGACGCAGAGGCCGGTGCCAGGTGGTGTGTAGTCCGGGCAGAAGAGGGTATACCTACTGCCATACTGTATATGCACCGCACTCTAATAACCCAGGACACAGAGGCCGGTGCCAGGAGGTGTGTTGTCCGGGCAGAAGAGGGTATACCTACTGCCATACTGTATATGCACCACACTCTAATAACCCAGGACGCAGAGGCCGGTGCCAGGTGGTGTGTAGTCCGGGCAGAAGAGGGTATACCTACTGCCATACTGTATATGCACCGCACTCTAATAACCCAGGACGCAGAGGCCGGTGCCAGGAGGTGTGTAGTCCGGGCAGAAGAGGGTATACCTACTGCCATACTGTATGTGCACCGCACTCTAATAATCCAGGACGCAGAGGCCGGTGCCAGGAGGTGTGTTGTCCGGGCAGAAGAGGGTATACCTACTGCCATACTGTATATGCACCGCACTCTAATAACCCAGGACACAGAGGCCGGTGCCAGGAGGT
Source organism: Pseudophryne corroboree (assembly GCF_028390025.1). Classification (NCBI taxonomy): domain Eukaryota; kingdom Metazoa; phylum Chordata; class Amphibia; order Anura; family Myobatrachidae; genus Pseudophryne; species Pseudophryne corroboree. The sequence continues at coordinate 38,237 of NW_026967808.1, read as the reverse complement.
GTGTAGTCTGGGCAGAAGAGGGTATACCTACTGCCATACTGTATGTGCACCGCACTCTAATAACCCAGGACGCAGAGGCCGGTGCCAGGAGGTGTGTAGTCCGGGCAGAAGAGGGTATACCTACTGCCATATTGTATATGCACCGCACTCTAATAACCCAGGACGCAGAGGCCGGTGCTAGGAGGTGTGTAGTCCGGGCAGAAGAGGGTATACCTACTGCCATACTGTATATGCACCGCACTCTAATAACCCAGGACACAGAGGCCGGTGCCAGGAGGTGTGTAGTCCGGGCAGAAGAGGGTATACCTACTGCCATACTGTATATGCACCGCACTCTAATAACCCAGGACGCAGAGGCCGGTGCTAGGAGGTGTGTAGTCCGGGCAGAAGAGGGTATACCTACTGCCATACTGTATATGCACCGCACTCTAATAACCCAGGACGCAGAGGCCGGTGCTAGGAGGTGTGTAGTCCGGGCAGAAGAGGGTATACCTACTGCCATACTGTATATGCACCGCACTCTAATAACCCAGGACACAGAGGCCGGTGCCAGGAGGTGTGTAGTCCGGGCAGAAGAGGGTATACCTACTGCCATACTGTATATGCACCGCACTCTAATAACCCAGGACGCAGAGGCCGGTGCTAGGAGGTGTGTAGTCCGGGCAGAAGAGGGTATACCTACTGCCATACTGTATATGCACCGCACTCTAATAACCCAGGACGCAGAGGCCGGTGCTAGGAGGTGTGTAGTCCGGGCAGAAGAGGGTATACCTACTGCCATACTGTATATGCACCGCACTCTAATAACCCAGGACACAGAGGCCGGTGCCAGGAGGTGTGTAGTCCGGGCAGAAGAGGGTATACCTACTGCCATACTGTATATGCACCGCACTCTAATAACCCAGGACACAGAGGCCGGTGCCAGGAGGTGTGTAGTCCGGGCAGAAGAGGGTATACCTACTGCCATACTGTATATGCACCGCACTCTAATAACCCAGGACACAGAGGCCGGTGCCAGGAGGTGTGTAGTCCGGGCAGAAGAGGGTATACCTACTGCCATACTGTATGTGCACCGCACTCTAATAACCCAGGACGCAGAGGCTGGTGCCAGGTGGTGTGTAGTCCGGGCAGAAGAGGGTATACCTACTGCCATACTGTATATGCACCGCACTCTAATAACCCAGGACGCAGAGGCCGGTGCCAGGAGGTGTGTAGTCCGGGCAGAAGAGGGTGTACCTACTGCCATACTGTATGTGCACCGCACTCTAATAACCCAGGACGCAGAGGCCGGTGCCAGGTGGTGTGTAGTCCGGGCAGAAGAGGGTATACCTACTGCCATACTGTATGTGCACCGCACTCTAATAACCCAGGACGCAGAGGCCGGTGCCAGGTGGTGTGTAGTCCGGGCAGAAGAGGGTATACCTACTGCCATACTGTATATGCACCGCACTCTAATAACCCAGGACGCAGAGGCCGGTGCCAGGTGGTGTGTAGTCCGGGCAGAAGAGGGTGTACCTACTGCCATACTGTATATGCACCGCACTCTAATAACCCAGGACACAGAGGCCGGTGCCAGGAGGTGTGTAGTCCGGGCAGAAGAGGGTATACCTACTGCCATACTGTATATGCACCGCACTCTAATAACCCAGGACGCAGAGGCCGGTGCTAGGAGGTGTGTAGTCCGGGCAGAAGAGGGTATACCTACTGCCATACTGTATATGCACCGCACTCTAATAACCCAGGACGCAGAGGCCGGTGCTAGGAGGTATGTAGTCCGGGCAGAAGAGGGTATACATACTGCCATACTGTATATGCACCGCACTCTAATAACCCAGGACGCAGAGGCCGGTGCTAGGAGGTGTGTAGTCCGGGCAGAAGAGGGTATACCTACTGCCATACTGTATGTGCACCGCACTCTAATAACCCAGGACACAGAGGCCGGTGCCAGGTGGTGTGTAGTCCGGGCAGAAGAGGGTATACCTACTGCCATACTGTATGTGCACCGCACTCTAATAACCCAGGACGCAGAGGCCGGTGCCAGGTGGTGTGTAGTCCGGGCAGAAGAGGGTATACCTACTTCCATACTGTATATGCACCGCACTCTAATAACCCAGGACACAGAGGCCGGTGCCAGGAGGTGTGTTGTCCGGGCAGAAGAGGGTATACCTACTGCCATACTGTATATGCACCGCACTCTAATAACCCAGGACGCAGAGGCCGGTGCCAGGTGGTGTGTAGTCCGGGCAGAAGAGGATATACCTACTGCCATACTGTATATGCACCGCACTCTAATAACCCAGGACGCAGAGGCCGGTGCCAGGTGGTGTGTAGTCCGGGCAGAAGAGGGTATACCTACTGCCATACTGTATATGCACCGCACTCTAATAACCCAGGACGCAGAGGCCGGTGCCAGGAGGTGTGTAGTCCGGGCAGAAGAGGGTATACCTACTGCCATACTGTATGTGCACCGCACTCTAATAACCCAGGACGCAGAGGCCGGTGCCAGGAGGTGTGTAGTCCGGGCAGAAGAGTGTATACCTACTGCCATATTGTATATGCACCGCACTCTAATAACCCAGGACGCAGAGGCCGGTGCTAGGAGGTGTGTAGTCCGGGCAGAAGAGGGTATACCTACTGCCATACTGTATATGCACCGCACTCTAATAACCCAGGACGCAGAGGCCGGTGCTAGGAGGTGTGTAGTCCGGGCAGAAGAGGGTATACCTACTGCCATACTGTATATGCACCGCACTCTAATAACCCAGGACACAGAGGCCGGTGCCAGGAGGTGTGTAGTCCAGGCAGAAGAGGGTATACCTACTGCCATACTGTATGTGCACCGCACTCTAATAACCCAGGACGCAGAGGCCGGTGCCAGGAGGTGTGTAGTCCGGGCAGAAGAGGGTATACCTACTGCCATACTGTATATGCACCGCACTCTAATAACCCAGGACGCAGAGGCCGGTGCCAGGTGGTGTGTAGTCCGGGCAGAAGAGGGTATACCTACTGCCATACTGTATATGCACCGCACTCTAATAACCCAGGACACAGAGGCCGGTGCCAGGAGGTGTGTAGTCCGGGCAGAAGAGGGTATACCTACTGCCATACTGTATATGCACCGCACTCTAATAACCCAGGACACAGAGGCCGGTGCCAGGTGGTGTGTAGTCCGGGCAGAAGAGGGTATACCTACTGCCATACTGTATATGCACCGCACTCTAATAACCCAGGACACAGAGGCCGGTGCCAGGTGGTGTGTAGTCCGGGTAGAAGGGGGTATACCTACTGCCATACTGTATGTGCACCGCACTCTAATAACCCAGGACACAGAGGCCGGTGCCAGGAGGTGTGTAGTCCGGGCAGAAGAGGGTATACCTACTGCCATTCTGTATATGCACCGCACTCTAATAACCCAGGACGCAGAGGCCGGTGCTAGGAGGTGTGTAGTCCAGGCAGAAGAGGGTATACCTACTGCCATACTGTATATGCACCGCACTCTAATAACCCAGGACGCAAAGGCCGGTGCTAGGAGGTGTGTAGTCCGGGCAGAAGAGGGTATACCTACTGCCATACTGTATATGCACCGCACTCTAATAACCCAGGACACAGAGGCCGGTGCCAGGAGGTGTGTAGTCCGGGCAGAAGAGGGTATACCTACTGCCATACTGTATATGCACCGCACTCTAATAACCCAAGACACAGAGGCCGGTGCCAGGAGGTGTGTAGTCCGGGCAGAAGAGGGTATACCTACTGCCATACTGTATATGCACCGCACTCTAATAACCCAGGACGCAGAGGCCGGTGCTAGGAGGTGTGTAGTCCGGGCAGAAGAGGGTATACCTACTGCCATACTGTATATGCACCGCACTCTAATAACCCAGGACACAGAGGCCGGTGCCAGGAGGTGTGTAGTCCGGGCAGAAGAGGGTATACCTACTGCCATACTGTATATGCACCGCACTCTAATAACCCAAGACACAGAGGCCGGTGCCAGGAGGTGTGTAGTCCGGGCAGAAGAGGGTATACCTACTGCCATACTGTATATGCACCGCACTCTAATAACCCAGGACGCAGAGGCCGGTGCTAGGAGGTGTGTAGTCCGGGCAGAAGAGGGTATACCTACTGCCATACTGTATATGCACCGCACTCTAATAACCCAGGACGCAGAGGCCGGTGCTAGGAGGTGTGTAGTCCGGGCAGAAGAGGGTATACCTACTGCCATACTGTATGTGCACCGCACTCTAATAACCCAGGACACAGAGGCCGGTGCCAGGAGGTGTGTAGTCCGGGCAGAAGAGGGTATACCTACTGCCATACTGTATATGCACCGCACTCTAATTACCCAGGACGCAGAGGCCGGTGCTAGGAGGTGTGTAGTCCGGGCAGAAGAGGGTATACCTACTGCCATACTGTATATGCACCGCACTCTAATAACCCAGGACGCAGAGGCCGGTGCTAGGAGGTGTGTAGTCCGGGCAGAAGAGGGTATACCTACTGCCATACTGTATGTGCACCGCACTCTAATAACCCAGGACACAGAGGCCGGTGCCAGGTGGTGTGTAGTCCGGGCAGAAGAGGGTATACCTACTGCCATACTGTATGTGCACCGCACTCTAATAACCCAGGACGCAGAGGCCGGTGCCAGGTGGTGTGTAGTCCGGGCAGAAGAGGGTATACCTACTGCCATACTGTATATGCACCGCACTCTAATAACCCAGGACACAGAGGCCGGTGCCAGGAGGTGTGTTGTCCGGGCAGAAGAGGGTATACCTACTGCCATACTGTATATGCACCACACTCTAATAACCCAGGACGCAGAGGCCGGTGCCAGGTGGTGTGTAGTCCGGGCAGAAGAGGGTATACCTACTGCCATACTGTATATGCACCGCACTCTAATAACCCAGGACGCAGAGGCCGGTGCCAGGAGGTATGTAGTCCGGGCAGAAGAGGGTATACCTACTGCCATACTGTATGTGCACCGCACTCTAATAATCCAGGACGCAGAGGCCGGTGCCAGGAGGTGTGTTGTCCGGGCAGAAGAGGGTATACCTACTGCCATACTGTATATGCACCGCACTCTAATAACCCAGGACACAGAGGCCGGTGCCAGGAGGTGTGTAGTCTGGGCAGAAGAGGGTATACCTACTGCCATACTGTATGTGCACCGCACTCTAATAACCCAGGACGCAGAGGCCGGTGCCAGGAGGTGTGTAGTCCGGGCAGAAGAGGGTATACCTACTGCCATATTGTATATGCACCGCACTCTAATAACCCAGGACGCAGAGGCCGGTGCTAGGAGGTGTGTAGTCCGGGCAGAAGAGGGTATACCTACTGCCATACTGTATATGCACCGCACTCTAATAACCCAGGACACAGAGGCCGGTGCCAGGAGGTGTGTAGTCCAGGCAGAAGAGGGTATACCTACTGCCATACTGTATGTGCACCGCACTCTAATAACCCAGGACGCAGAGGCCGGTGCCAGGAGGTGTGTAGTCCGGGCAGAAGAGGGTATACCTACTGCCATACTGTATATGCACCGCACTCTAATAACCCAGGACGCAGAGGCCGGTGCCAGGTGGTGTGTAGTCCAGGCAGAAGAGGGTATACCTACTGCCATACTGTATATGCACCGCACTCTAATAACCCAGGACACAGAGGCCGGTGCCAGGAGGTGTGTAGTCCGGGCAGAAGAGGGTATACCTACTGCCATACTGTATATGCACCGCACTCTAATAACCCAGGACACAGAGGCCGGTGCCAGGTGGTGTGTAGTCCGGGCAGAAGAGGGTATACCTACTGAGATACTGTATATGCACCGCACTCTAATAACCCAGGACACAGAGGCCGGTGCCAGGTGGTGTGTAGTCCGGGTAGAAGGGGGTATACCTACTGCCATACTGTATGTGCACCGCACTCTAATAACCCAGGACACAGAGGCCGGTGCCAGGAGGTGTGTAGTCCGGGCAGAAGAGGGTATACCTACTGCCATTCTGTATATGCACCGCACTCTAATAACCCAGGACGCAGAGGCCGGTGCTAGGAGGTGTGTAGTCCAGGCAGAAGAGGGTATACCTACTGCCATACTGTATATGCACCGCACTCTAATAACCCAGGACGCAAAGGCCGGTGCTAGGAGGTGTGTAGTCCGGGCAGAAGAGGGTATACCTACTGCCATACTGTATATGCACCGCACTCTAATAACCCAGGACACAGAGGCCGGTGCCAGGAGGTGTGTAGTCCGGGCAGAAGAGGGTATACCTACTGCCATACTGTATATGCACCGCACTCTAATAACCCAAGACACAGAGGCCGGTGCCAGGAGGTGTGTAGTCCGGGCAGAAGAGGGTATACCTACTGCCATACTGTATATGCACCGCACTCTAATAACCCAGGACGCAGAGGCCGGTGCTAGGAGGTGTGTAGTCCGGGCAGAAGAGGGTATACCTACTGCCATACTGTATATGCACCGCACTCTAATAACCCAGGACACAGAGGCCGGTGCCAGGAGGTGTGTAGTCCGGGCAGAAGAGGGTATACCTACTGCCATACTGTATATGCACCGCACTCTAATAACCCAAGACACAGAGGCCGGTGCCAGGAGGTGTGTAGTCCGGGCAGAAGAGGGTATACCTACTGCCATACTGTATATGCACCGCACTCTAATAACCCAGGACGCAGAGGCCGGTGCTAGGAGGTGTGTAGTCCGGGCAGAAGAGGGTATACCTACTGCCATACTGTATATGCACCGCACTCTAATAACCCAGGACGCAGAGGCCGGTGCTAGGAGGTGTGTAGTCCGGGCAGAAGAGGGTATACCTACTGCCATACTGTATGTGCACCGCACTCTAATAACCCAGGACACAGAGGCCGGTGCCAGGAGGTGTGTAGTCCGGGCAGAAGAGGGTATACCTACTGCCATACTGTATATGCACCGCACTCTAATTACCCAGGACGCAGAGGCCGGTGCTAGGAGGTGTGTAGTCCGGGCAGAAGAGGGTATACCTACTGCCATACTGTATATGCACCGCACTCTAATAACCCAGGACGCAGAGGCCGGTGCTAGGAGGTGTGTAGTCCGGGCAGAAGAGGGTATACCTACTGCCATACTGTATGTGCACCGCACTCTAATAACCCAGGACACAGAGGCCGGTGCCAGGTGGTGTGTAGTCCGGGCAGAAGAGGGTATACCTACTGCCATACTGTATGTGCACCGCACTCTAATAACCCAGGACGCAGAGGCCGGTGCCAGGTGGTGTGTAGTCCGGGCAGAAGAGGGTATACCTACTGCCATACTGTATATGCACCGCACTCTAATAACCCAGGACACAGAGGCCGGTACCAGGAGGTGTGTTGTCCGGGCAGAAGAGGGTATACCTACTGCCATACTGTATATGCACCACACTCTAATAACCCAGGACGCAGAGGCCGGTGCCAGGTGGTGTGTAGTCCGGGCAGAAGAGGGTATACCTACTGCCATACTGTATATGCACCGCACTCTAATAACCCAGGACGCAGAGGCCGGTGCCAGGAGGTGTGTAGTCCGGGCAGAAGAGGGTATACCTACTGCCATACTGTATGTGCACCGCACTCTAATAATCCAGGACGCAGAGGCCGGTGCCAGGAGGTGTGTTGTCCGGGCAGAAGAGGGTATACCTACTGCCATACTGTATATGCACCGCACTCTAATAACCCAGGACACAGAGGCCGGTGCCAGGAGGTGTGTAGTCTGGGCAGAAGAGGGTATACCTACTGCCATACTGTATGTGCACCGCACTCTAATAACCCAGGACGCAGAGGCCGGTGCCAGGAGGTGTGTAGTCCGGGCAGAAGAGGGTATACCTACTGCCATATTGTATATGCACCGCACTCTAATAACCCAGGACGCAGAGGCCGGTGCTAGGAGGTGTGTAGTCCGGGCAGAAGAGGGTATACCTACTGCCATACTGTATATGCACCGCACTCTAATAACCCAGGACACAGAGGCCGGTGCCAGGAGGTGTGTAGTCCGGGCAGAAGAGGGTATACCTACTGCCATACTGTATATGCACCGCACTCTAATAACCCAGGACGCAGAGGCCGGTGCTAGGAGGTGTGTAGTCCGGGCAGAAGAGGGTATACCTACTGCCATTCTGTATATGCACCGCACTCTAATAACCCAGGACACAGAGGCCGGTGCCAGGAGGTGTGTAGTCCGGGCAGAAGAGGGTATACCTACTGCCATACTGTATATGCACCGCACTCTAATAACCCAGGACGCAGAGGCCGGTGCTAGGAGGTGTGTAGTCCGGGCAGAAGAGGGTATACCTACTGCCATACTGTATATGCACCGCACTCTAATAACCCAGGACGCAGAGGCCGGTGCTAGGAGGTGTGTAGTCCGGGCAGAAGAGGGTATACCTACTGCCATACTGTATATGCACCGCACTCTAATAACCCAGGACACAGAGGCCGGTGCCAGGAGGTGTGTAGTCCGGGCAGAAGAGGGTATACCTACTGCCATACTGTATATGCACCGCACTCTAATAACCCAGGACACAGAGGCCGGTGCCAGGAGGTGTGTAGTCCGGGCAGAAGAGGGTATACCTACTGCCATACTGTATATGCACCGCACTCTAATAACCCAGGACACAGAGGCCGGTGCCAGGAGGTGTGTAGTCCGGGCAGAAGAGGGTATACCTACTGCCATACTGTATGTGCACCGCACTCTAATAACCCAGGACGCAGAGGCTGGTGCCAGGTGGTGTGTAGTCCGGGCAGAAGAGGGTATACCTACTGCCATACTGTATATGCACCGCACTCTAATAACTCAGGACGCAGAGGCCGGTGCCAGGAGGTGTGTAGTCCGGGCAGAAGAGGGTGTACCTACTGCCATACTGTATGTGCACCGCACTCTAATAACCCAGGACGCAGAGGCCGGTGCCAGGTGGTGTGTAGTCCGGGCAGAAGAGGGTATACCTACTGCCATACTGTATGTGCACCGCACTCTAATAACCCAGGACGCAGAGGCCGGTGCCAGGTGGTGTGTAGTCCGGGCAGAAGAGGGTATACCTACTGCCATACTGTATGTGCACCGCACTCTAATAACCCAGGACGCAGAGGCCGGTGCCAGGTGGTGTGTAGTCCGGGCAGAAGAGGGTATACCTACTGCCATACTGTATATGCACCGCACTCTAATAACCCAGGACGCAGAGGCCGGTGCCAGGTGGTGTGTAGTCCGGGCAGAAGAGGGTGTACCTACTGCCATACTGTATATGCACCGCACTCTAATAACCCAGGACACAGAGGCCGGTGCCAGGAGGTGTGTAGTCCGGGCAGAAGAGGGTATACCTACTGCCATACTGTATATGCACCGCACTCTAATAACCCAGGACGCAGAGGCCGGTGCTAGGAGGTGTGTAGTCCGGGCAGAAGAGGGTATACCTACTGCCATACTGTATATGCACCGCACTCTAATAACCCAGGACACAGAGGCCGGTGCCAGGAGGTGTGTAGTCCGGGCAGAAGAGGGTATACCTACTGCCATACTGTATATGCACCGCACTCTAATAACCCAGGACGCAAAGGCCGGTGCTAGGAGGTGTGTAGTCCGGGCAGAAGAGGGTATACCTACTGCCATACTGTATATGCACCGCACTCTAATAACCCAGGACACAGAGGCCGGTGCCAGGAGGTGTGTAGTCCGGGCAGAAGAGGGTATACCTACTGCCATACTGTATATGCACCGCACTCTAATAACCCAGGACGCAGAGGCCGGTGCTAGGAGGTGTGTAGTCCAGGCAGAAGAGGGTATACCTACTGCCATACTGTATATGCACCGCACTCTAATAACCCAGGACGCAAAGGCCGGTGCTAGGAGGTGTGTAGTCCGGGCAGAAGAGGGTATACCTACTGCCATACTGTATATGCACCGCACTCTAATAACCCAGGACACAGAGGCCGGTGCCAGGAGGTGTGTAGTCCGGGCAGAAGAGGGTATACCTACTGCCATACTGTATATGCACCGCACTCTAATAACCCAGGACACAGAGGCCGGTGCCAGGTGGTGTGTAGTCCGGGCAGAAGAGGGTATACCTACTGCCATGCTGTATGTGCACCGCACTCTAATAACCCAGGACGCAGAGGCCGGTGCCAGGTGGTGTGTAGTCCGGGCAGAAGAGGGTATACCTACTGCCATACTGTATATGCACCGCACTCTAATAACCCAGGACGCAGAGGCCGGTGCCAGGAGGTGTGTAGTCCGGGCAGAAGAGGGTATACCTACTGCCATACTGTATGTGCACCGCACTCTAATAACCCAGGACGCAGAGGCCGGTGACAGGTGGTGTGTAGTCCGGGCAGAAGAGGGTATACCTACTGCCATGATGTATGTGCACCGCACTCTAATAACCCAGGACGCAGAGGCCGGTGCCAGGAGGTGTGTAGTCCGGGCAGAAGAGGGTATACCTACTGCCATACTGTATATGCACCGCACTCTAATAACCCAGGACGCAGAGGCCGGTGCCAGGAGGTGTGTAGTCCGGGCAGAAGAGGGTATACCTACTGTCATACTGTATATGCACCGCACTCTAATAACCCAGGACACAGAGGCCGGTGCCAGGTGGTGTGTAGTCCGGGTAGAAGGGGGTATACCTACTGCCATACTGTATATGCACCGCACTCTAATAACCCAGGACGCAGAGGCCGGTGCCAGGTGGTGTTTAGTCCGGGCAGAAGAGGGTATACATACTGCCATACTGTATATGCACCGCACTCTAATAACCCAGGACGCAGAGGCCGGTGCCAGGTGGTGTTTAGTCCGGGCAGAAGAGGGTATACCTACTGCCATACTGTATATGCACCGCACTCTAATAACCCAGGACGCAGAGGCCGGTGCCAGGTGGTGTGTAGTCCGGGCAGAAGAGGGTATACCTACTGCCATACTGTATGTGCACCGCACTCTAATAACCCAGGACGCAGAGGCCGGTGCCAGGTGGTGTGTAGTCCGGGCAGAAGAGGGTATACCTACTGCCATACTGTATATGCACCGCACTCTAATAACCCAGGACACAGAGGCCGGTGCCAGGTGGTGTGTAGTCCGGGCAGAAGAGGGTGTACCTACTGCCATACCTTATATGCACCGCACTCTAATAACCCAGGACGCAGAGGCCGGTGCCAGGAGGTGTGTAGTCCGGGCAGAAGAGGGTATACCTACTGCCATACTGTATATGCACCGCACTCTAATAACCCAGGACGCAGAGGCCGGTGCCAGGAGGTGTGTAGTCCAGGCAGAAGAGGGTATACCTACTGCCATACTGTATGTGCACCGCACTCTAATAACCCAGGACGCAGAGGCCGGTGCCAGGTGGTGTGTAGTCCGGGCAGAAGAGGGTATACCTACTGCCATACTGTATATGCACCGCACTCTAATAACCCAGGACGCAGAGGCCGGTGCCAGGTGGTGTGTAGTCCGGGTAGAAGAGGGTATACCTACTGCCATACTGTATATGCACCGCACTCTAATAACCCAGGACGCAGAGGCCGGTGCCAGGTGGTGTGTAGTCCGGGCAGAAGAGGGTGTACCTACTGCCATACTGTATATGCACCGCACTCTAATAACCCAGGACACAGAGGCCGGTGCCAGGAGGTGTGTAGTCCGGGCAGAAGAGGGTATACCTACTGCCATACTGTATATGCACCGCACTCTAATAACCCAGGACGCAGAGGCCGGTGCTAGGAGGTGTGTAGTCCGGGCAGAAGAGGGTATACCTACTGCCATACTGTATATGCACCGCACTCTAATAACCCAGGACGCAGAGGCCGGTGCTAGGAGGTGTGTAGTCCGGGCAGAAGAGGGTATACCTACTGCCATACTGTATGTGCACCGCACTCTAATAACCCAGGACACAGAGGCCGGTGCCAGGTGGTGTGTAGTCCGGGCAGAAGAGGGTATACCTACTGCCATACTGTATGTGCACCGCACTCTAATAACCCAGGACGCAGAGGCCGGTGCCAGGTGGTGTGTAGTCCGGGCAGAAGAGGGTATACCTACTGCCATACTGTATATGCACCGCACTCTAATAACCCAGGACACAGAGGCCGGTGCCAGGAGGTGTGTTGTCCGGGCAGAAGAGGGTATACCTACTGCCATACTGTATATGCACCACACTCTAATAACCCAGGACGCAGAGGCCGGTGCCAGGTGGTGTGTAGTCCGGGCAGAAGAGGGTATACCTACTGCCATACTGTATATGCACCGCACTCTAATAACCCAGGACGCAGAGGCCGGTGCCAGGAGGTGTGTAGTCCGGGCAGAAGAGGGTATACCTACTGCCATACTGTATGTGCACCGCACTCTAATAATCCAGGAAGCAGAGGCCGGTGCCAGGAGGTGTGTTGTCCGGGCAGAAGAGGGTATACCTACTGCCATACTGTATATGCACCGCACTCTAATAACCCAGGACACAGAGGCCGGTGCCAGGAGGTGTGTAGTCTGGGCAGAAGAGGGTATACCTACTGCCATACTGTATGTGCACCGCACTCTAATAACCCAGGACGCAGAGGCCGGTGCCAGGAGGTGTGTAGTCCGGGCAGAAGAGGGTATACCTACTGCCATATTGTATATGCACCGCACTCTAATAACCCAGGACGCAGAGGCCGGTGCTAGGAGGTGTGTAGTCCGGGCAGAAGAGGGTATACCTACTGCCATACTGTATGTGCACCGCACTCTAATAACCCAGGACACAGAGGCCGGTGCCAGGAGGTGTGTAGTCCGGGCAGAAGAGGGTATACCTACTGCCATACTGTATATGCACCGCACTCTAATAACCCAGGACGCAGAGGCCGGTGCTAGGAGGTGTGTAGTCCGGGCAGAAGAGGGTATACCTACTGCCATACTGTATATGCACCGCACTCTAATAACCCAGGACGCAGAGGCCGGTGCTAGGAGGTGTGTAGTCCGGGCAGAAGAGGGTATACCTACTGCCATACTGTATATGCACCGCACTCTAATAACCCAGGACACAGAGGCCGGTGCCAGGAGGTGTGTAGTCCGGGCAGAAGAGGGTATACCTACTGCCATACTGTATATGCACCGCACTCTAATAACCCAGGACGCAGAGGCCGGTGCTAGGAGGTGTGTAGTCCGGGCAGAAGAGGGTATACCTACTGCCATACTGTATATGCACCGCACTCTAATAACCCAGGACGCAGAGGCCGGTGCTAGGAGGTGTGTAGTCCGGGCAGAAGAGGGTATACCTACTGCCATACTGTATATGCACCGCACTCTAATAACCCAGGACACAGAGGCCGGTGCCAGGAGGTGTGTAGTCCGGGCAGAAGAGGGTATACCTACTGCCATACTGTATATGCACCGCACTCTAATAACCCAGGACACAGAGGCCGGTGCCAGGAGGTGTGTAGTCCGGGCAGAAGAGGGTATACCTACTGCCATACTGTATATGCACCGCACTCTAATAACCCAGGACACAGAGGCCGGTGCCAGGAGGTGTGTAGTCCGGGCAGAAGAGGGTATACCTACTGCCATACTGTATGTGCACCGCACTCTAATAACCCAGGACGCAGAGGCTGGTGCCAGGTGGTGTGTAGTCCGGGCAGAAGAGGGTATACCTACTGCCATACTGTATATGCACCGCACTCTAATAACCCAGGACGCAGAGGCCGGTGCCAGGAGGTGTGTAGTCCGGGCAGAAGAGGGTGTACCTACTGCCATACTGTATGTGCACCGCACTCTAATAACCCAGGACGCAGAGGCCGGTGCCAGGTGGTGTGTAGTCCGGGCAGAAGAGGGTATACCTACTGCCATATTGTATGTGCACCGCACTCTAATAACCCAGGACGCAGAGGCCGGTGCCAGGTGGTGTGTAGTCCGGGCAGAAGAGGGTATACCTACTGCCATACTGTATGTGCACCGCACTCTAATAACCCAGGACGCAGAGGCCGGTGCCAGGTGGTGTGTAGTCCGGGCAGAAGAGGGTATACCTACTGCCATACTGTATATGCACCGCACTCTAATAACCCAGGACACAGAGGCCGGTGCCAGGTGGTGTGTAGTCCGGCCAGAAGAGGGTGTACCTACTGCCATACCTTATATGCACCGCACTCTAATAACCCAGGACGCAGAGGCCGGTGCCAGGAGGTGTGTAGTCCGGGCAGAAGAGGGTATACCTACTGCCATACTGTATATGCACCGCACTCTAATAACCCAGGACGCAGAGGCCGGTGCCAGGAGGTGTGTAGTCCAGGCAGAAGAGGGTATACCTACTGCCATACTGTATGTGCACCGCACTCTAATAACCCAGGACGCAGAGGCCGGTGCCAGGTGGTGTGTAGTCCGGGCAGAAGAGGGTATACCTACTGCCATACTGTATATGCACCGCACTCTAATAACCCAGGACGCAGAGGCCGGTGCCAGGTGGTGTGTAGTCCGGGTAGAAGAGGGTATACCTACTGCCATACTGTATATGCACCGCACTCTAATAACCCAGGACGCAGAGGCCGGTGCCAGGTGGTGTGTAGTCCGGGCAGAAGAGGGTATACCTACTGCCATACTGTATATGCACCGCACTCTAATAACCCAGGACGCAGAGGCCGGTGCCAGGTGGTGTGTAGTCCGGGTAGAAGAGGGTATACCTACTGCCATACTGTATATGCACCGCACTCTAATAACCCAGGACGCAGAGGCCGGTGCCAGGTGGTGTGTAGTCCGGGCAGAAGAGGGTGTACCTACTGCCATACTGTATATGCACCGCACTCTAATAACCCAGGACACAGAGGCCGGTGCCAGGAGGTGTGTAGTCCGGGCAGAAGAGGGTTTACCTACTGCCATACTGTATATGCACCGCACTCTAATAACCCAGGACGCAGAGGCCGGTGCTAGGAGGTGTGTAGTCCGGGCAGAAGAGGGTATACCTACTGCCATACTGTATATGCACCGCACTCTAATAACCCAGGACACAGAGGCCGGTGCCAGGAGGTGTGTTGTCCGGGCAGAAGAGGGTATACCTACTGCCATACTGTATATGCACCGCACTCTAATAACCCAGGACGCAGAGGCCGGTGCCAGGTGGTGTGTAGTCCGGGCAGAAGAGGGTATACCTACTGCCATACTGTATATGCACCGCACTCTAATAACCCAGGACGCAGAGGCCGGTGCCAGGTGGTGTGTAGTCCGGGCAGAAGAGGGTATACCTACTGCCATACTGTATATGTACCGCACTCTAATAACCCAGGACGCAGAGGCCGGTGCCAGGAGGTGTGTAGTCCGGGCAGAAGAGGGTATACCTACTGCCATACTGTATGTGCACCGCACTCTAATAATCCAGGACGCAGAGGCCGGTGCCAGGAGGTGTGTTGTCCGGGCAGAAGAGGGTATACCTACTGCCATACTGTATATGCACCGCACTCTAATAACCCAGGACACAGAGGCCGGTGCCAGGAGGTGTGTAGTCTGGGCAGAAGAGGGTATACCTACTGCCATACTGTATGTGCACCGCACTCTAATAACCCAGGACGCAGAGGCCGGTGCTAGGAGGTGTGTAGTCCGGGCAGAAGAGGGTATACCTACTGCCATACTGTATATGCACCGCACTCTAATAACCCAGGACGCAGAGGCCGGTGCTAGGAGGTGTGTAGTCCGGGCAGAAGAGGGTATACCTACTGCCATACTGTATATGCAGCGCACTCTAATAACCCAGGACACAGAGGCCGGTGCCAGGTGGTGTGTAGTCCGGGCAGAAGAGGGTATACCTACTGCCATACTGTATATGCACCGCACTCTAATAACCCAGGACACAGAGGCCGGTGCCAGGTGGTGTGTAGTCCGGGTAGAAGGGGGTATACCTACTGCCATACTGTATGTGCACCGCACTCTAATAACCCAGGACGCAGAGGCCGGTGCTAGGAGGTGTGTAGTCCAGGCAGAAGAGGGTATACCTACTGCCATACTGTATATGCACCGCACTCTAATAACCCAGGACGCAAAGGCCGGTGCTAGGAGGTGTGTAGTCCGGGCAGAAGAGGGTATACCTACTGCCATACTGTATATGCACCGCACTCTAATAACCCAGGACACAGAGGCCGGTGCCAGGAGGTGTGTAGTCCGGGCAGAAGAGGGTATACCTACTGCCATACTGTATATGCACCGCACTCTAATAACCCAGGACAGAGAGGCCGGTGCCAGGTGGTGTGTAGTCCGGGCAGAAGAGGGTATACCTACTGCCATGCTGTATGTGCACCGCACTCTAATAACCCAGGACGCAGAGGCCGGTGCCAGGTGGTGTGTAGTCCGGGCAGAAGAGGGTATACCTACTGCCATACTGTATATGCACCGCACTCTAATAACCCAGGACGCAGAGGCCGGTGCCAGGAGGTGTGTAGTCCGGGCAGAAGAGGGTATACCTACTGCCATACTGTATGTGCACCGCACTCTAATAACCCAGGACGCAGAGGCCGGTGACAGGTGGTGTGTAGTCCGGGCAGAAGAGGGTATACCTACTGCCATGATGTATGTGCACCGCACTCTAATAACCCAGGACGCAGAGGCCGGTGCCAGGAGGTGTGTAGTCCGGGCAGAAGAGGGTATACCTACTGCCATACTGTATATGCACCGCACTCTAATAACCCAGGACGCAGAGGCCGGTGCCAGGAGGTGTGTAGTCCGGGCAGAAGAGGGTATACCTACTGTCATACTGTATATGCACCGCAGTCTAATAACCCAGGACACAGAGGCCGGTGCCAGGTGGTGTGTAGTCCGGGTAGAAGGGGGTATACCTACTGCCATACTGTATATGCACCGCACTCTAATAACCCAGGACGCAGAGGCCGGTGCCAGGTGGTGTTTAGTCCGGGCAGAAGAGGGTATACATACTGCCATACTGTATATGCACCGCACTCTAATAACCCAGGACGCAGAGGCCGGTGCCAGGTGGTGTTTAGTCCGGGCAGAAGAGGGTATACCTACTGCCATACTGTATATGCACCGCACTCTAATAACCCAGGACGCAGAGGCCGGTGCCAGGTGGTGTGTAGTCCGGGCAGAAGAGGGTATACCTACTGCCATACTGTATGTGCACCGCACTCTAATAACCCAGGGCGCAGAGGCCGGTGCCAGGTGGTGTGTAGTCCGGGCAGAAGAGGGTATACCTACTGCCATACTGTATATGCACCGCACTCTAATAACCCAGGACACAGAGGCCGGTGCCAGGTGGTGTGTAGTCCGGGCAGAAGAGGGTGTACCTACTGCCATACCTTATATGCACCGCACTCTAATAACCCAGGACGCAGAGGCCGGTGCCAGGAGGTGTGTAGTCCGGGCAGAAGAGGGTATACCTACTGCCATACTGTATATGCACCGCACTCTAATAACCCAGGACGCAGAGGCCGGTGCCAGGAGGTGTGTAGTCCAGGCAGAAGAGGGTATACCTACTGCCATACTGTATGTGCACCGCACTCTAATAACCCAGGACGCAGAGGCCGGTGCCAGGTGGTGTGTAGTCCGGGCAGAAGAGGGTATACCTACTGCCATACTGTATATGCACCGCACTCTAATAACCCAGGACGCAGAGGCCGGTGCCAGGTGGTGTGTAGTCCGGGTAGAAGAGGGTATACCTACTGCCATACTGTATATGCACCGCACTCTAATAACCCAGGACGCAGAGGCCGGTGCCAGGTGGTGTGTAGTCCGGGCAGAAGAGGGTGTACCTACTGCCATACTGTATATGCACCGCACTCTAATAACCCAGGACACAGAGGCCGGTGCCAGGAGGTGTGTAGTCCGGGCAGAAGAGGGTATACCTACTGCCATACTGTATATGCACCGCACTCTAATAACCCAGGACGCAGAGGCCGGTGCTAGGAGGTGTGTAGTCCGGGCAGAAGAGGGTATACCTACTGCCATACTGTATATGCACCGCACTCTAATAACCCAGGACGCAGAGGCCGGTGCTAGGAGGTGTGTAGTCCGGGCAGAAGAGGGTATACCTACTGCCATACTGTATGTGCACCGCACTCTAATAACCCAGGACACAGAGGCCGGTGCCAGGTGGTGTGTAGTCCGGGCAGAAGAGGGTATACCTACTGCCATACTGTATGTGCACCGCACTCTAATAACCCAGGACGCAGAGGCCGGTGCCAGGTGGTGTGTAGTCCGGGCAGAAGAGGGTATACCTACTGCCATACTGTATATGCACCGCACTCTAATAACCCAGGACACAGAGGCCGGTGCCAGGAGGTGTGTTGTCCGGGCAGAAGAGGGTATACCTACTGCCATACTGTATATGCACCACACTCTAATAACCCAGGACGCAGAGGCCGGTGCCAGGTGGTGTGTAGTCCGGGCAGAAGAGGGTATACCTACTGCCATACTGTATATGCACCGCACTCTAATAACCCAGGACGCAGAGGCCGGTGCCAGGAGGTGTGTAGTCCGGGCAGAAGAGGGTATACCTACTGCCATACTGTATGTGCACCGCACTCTAATAATCCAGGAAGCAGAGGCCGGTGCCAGGAGGTGTGTTGTCCGGGCAGAAGAGGGTATACCTACTGCCATACTGTATATGCACCGCACTCTAATAACCCAGGACACAGAGGCCGGTGCCAGGAGGTGTGTAGTCTGGGCAGAAGAGGGTATACCTACTGCCATACTGTATGTGCACCGCACTCTAATAACCCAGGACGCAGAGGCCGGTGCCAGGAGGTGTGTAGTCCGGGCAGAAGAGGGTATACCTACTGCCATATTGTATATGCACCGCACTCTAATAACCCAGGACGCAGAGGCCGGTGCTAGGAGGTGTGTAGTCCGGGCAGAAGAGGGTATACCTACTGCCATACTGTATGTGCACCGCACTCTAATAACCCAGGACACAGAGGCCGGTGCCAGGAGGTGTGTAGTCCGGGCAGAAGAGGGTATACCTACTGCCATACTGTATATGCACCGCACTCTAATAACCCAGGACGCAGAGGCCGGTGCTAGGAGGTGTGTAGTCCGGGCAGAAGAGGGTATACCTACTGCCATACTGTATATGCACCGCACTCTAATAACCCAGGACGCAGAGGCCGGTGCTAGGAGGTGTGTAGTCCGGGCAGAAGAGGGTATACCTACTGCCATACTGTATATGCACCGCACTCTAATAACCCAGGACACAGAGGCCGGTGCCAGGAGGTGTGTAGTCCGGGCAGAAGAGGGTATACCTACTGCCATACTGTATATGCACCGCACTCTAATAACCCAGGACGCAGAGGCCGGTGCTAGGAGGTGTGTAGTCCGGGCAGAAGAGGGTATACCTACTGCCATACTGTATATGCACCGCACTCTAATAACCCAGGACGCAGAGGCCGGTGCTAGGAGGTGTGTAGTCCGGGCAGAAGAGGGTATACCTACTGCCATACTGTATATGCACCGCACTCTAATAACCCAGGACACAGAGGCCGGTGCCAGGAGGTGTGTAGTCCGGGCAGAAGAGGGTATACCTACTGCCATACTGTATATGCACCGCACTCTAATAACCCAGGACACAGAGGCCGGTGCCAGGAGGTGTGTAGTCCGGGCAGAAGAGGGTATACCTACTGCCATACTGTATATGCACCGCACTCTAATAACCCAGGACACAGAGGCCGGTGCCAGGAGGTGTGTAGTCCGGGCAGAAGAGGGTATACCTACTGCCATACTGTATGTGCACCGCACTCTAATAACCCAGGACGCAGAGGCTGGTGCCAGGTGGTGTGTAGTCCGGGCAGAAGAGGGTATACCTACTGCCATACTGTATATGCACCGCACTCTAATAACCCAGGACGCAGAGGCCGGTGCCAGGAGGTGTGTAGTCCGGGCAGAAGAGGGTGTACCTACTGCCATACTGTATGTGCACCGCACTCTAATAACCCAGGACGCAGAGGCCGGTGCCAGGTGGTGTGTAGTCCGGGCAGAAGAGGGTATACCTACTGCCATACTGTATGTGCACCGCACTCTAATAACCCAGGACGCAGAGGCCGGTGCCAGGTGGTGTGTAGTCCGGGCAGAAGAGGGTATACCTACTGCCATACTGTATGTGCACCGCACTCTAATAACCCAGGACGCAGAGGCCGGTGCCAGGTGGTGTGTAGTCCGGGCAGAAGAGGGTATACCTACTGCCATACTGTATATGCACCGCACTCTAATAACCCAGGACACAGAGGCCGGTGCCAGGTGGTGTGTAGTCCGGCCAGAAGAGGGTGTACCTACTGCCATACCTTATATGCACCGCACTCTAATAACCCAGGACGCAGAGGCCGGTGCCAGGAGGTGTGTAGTCCGGGCAGAAGAGGGTATACCTACTGCCATACTGTATATGCACCGCACTCTAATAACCCAGGACGCAGAGGCCGGTGCCAGGAGGTGTGTAGTCCAGGCAGAAGAGGGTATACCTACTGCCATACTGTATGTGCACCGCACTCTAATAACCCAGGACGCAGAGGCCGGTGCCAGGTGGTGTGTAGTCCGGGCAGAAGAGGGTATACCTACTGCCATACTGTATATGCACCGCACTCTAATAACCCAGGACGCAGAGGCCGGTGCCAGGTGGTGTGTAGTCCGGGTAGAAGAGGGTATACCTACTGCCATACTGTATATGCACCGCACTCTAATAACCCAGGACGCAGAGGCCGGTGCCAGGTGGTGTGTAGTCCGGGCAGAAGAGGGTATACCTACTGCCATACTGTATATGCACCGCACTCTAATAACCCAGGACGCAGAGGCCGGTGCCAGGTGGTGTGTAGTCCGGGTAGAAGAGGGTATACCTACTGCCATACTGTATATGCACCGCACTCTAATAACCCAGGACGCAGAGGCCGGTGCCAGGTGGTGTGTAGTCCGGGCAGAAGAGGGTGTACCTACTGCCATACTGTATATGCACCGCACTCTAATAACCCAGGACACAGAGGCCGGTGCCAGGAGGTGTGTAGTCCGGGCAGAAGAGGGTTTACCTACTGCCATACTGTATATGCACCGCACTCTAATAACCCAGGACGCAGAGGCCGGTGCTAGGAGGTGTGTAGTCCGGGCAGAAGAGGGTATACCTACTGCCATACTGTATATGCACCGCACTCTAATAACCCAGGACACAGAGGCCGGTGCCAGGAGGTGTGTTGTCCGGGCAGAAGAGGGTATACCTACTGCCATACTGTATATGCACCGCACTCTAATAACCCAGGACGCAGAGGCCGGTGCCAGGTGGTGTGTAGTCCGGGCAGAAGAGGGTATACCTACTGCCATACTGTATATGCACCGCACTCTAATAACCCAGGACGCAGAGGCCGGTGCCAGGTGGTGTGTAGTCCGGGCAGAAGAGGGTATACCTACTGCCATACTGTATATGCACCGCACTCTAATAACCCAGGACGCAGAGGCCGGTGCCAGGAGGTGTGTAGTCCGGGCAGAAGAGGGTATACCTACTGCCATACTGTATGTGCACCGCACTCTAATAATCCAGGACGCAGAGGCCGGTGCCAGGAGGTGTGTTGTCCGGGCAGAAGAGGGTATACCTACTGCCATACTGTATATGCACCGCACTCTAATAACCCAGGACACAGAGGCCGGTGCCAGGAGGTGTGTAGTCTGGGCAGAAGAGGGTATACCTACTGCCATACTGTATGTGCACCGCACTCTAATAACCCAGGACGCAGAGGCCGGTGCTAGGAGGTGTGTAGTCCGGGCAGAAGAGGGTATACCTACTGCCATACTGTATATGCACCGCACTCTAATAACCCAGGACACAGAGGCCGTTGCCAGGAGGTGTGTAGTCCGGGCAGAAGAGGGTATACCTACTGCCATACTGTATATGCACCGCACTCTAATAACCCAGGACGCAGAGGCCGGTGCTAGGAGGTGTGTAGTCCGGGCAGAAGAGGGTATACCTACTGCCATACTGTATATGCACCGCACTCTAATAACCCAGGACGCAGAGGCCGGTGCTAGGAGGTGTGTAGTCCGGGCAGAAGAGGGTATACCTACTGCCATACTGTATATGCACCGCACTCTAATAACCCAGGACACAGAGGCCGGTGCCAGGAGGTGTGTAGTCCGGGCAGAAGAGGGTATACCTACTGCCATACTGTATGTGCACCGCACTCTAATAACCCAGGACGCAGAGGCCGGTGCTAGGAGGTGTGTAGTCCGGGCAGAAGAGGGTATACCTACTGCCATACTGTATATGCACCGCACTCTAATAACCCAGGACGCAGAGGCCGGTGCTAGGAGGTGTGTAGTCCGGGCAGAAGAGGGTATACCTACTGCCATACTGTATATGCACCGCACTCTAATAACCCAGGACACAGAGGCCGGTGCCAGGAGGTGTGTAGTCCGGGCAGAATAGGGTATACCTACTGCCATACTGTATATGCACCGCACTCTAATAACCCAGGACGCAGAGGCCGGTGCTAGGAGGTGTGTAGTCCGGGCAGAAGAGGGTATACCTACTGCCATACTGTATATGCACCGCACTCTAATAACCCAGGACGCAGAGGCCGGTGCCAGGTGGTGTGTAGTCCGGGCAGAAGAGGGTATACCTACTGCCATACTGTATATGCACCGCACTCTAATAACCCAGGACGCAGAGGCCGGTGCCAGGAGGTGTGTAGTCCGGGCAGAAGAGGGTATACCTACTGCCATACTGTATGTGCACCGCACTCTAATAATCCAGGACGCAGAGGCCGGTGCCAGGAGGTGTGTTGTCCGGGCAGAAGAGGGTATACCTACTGCCATACTGTATATGCACCGCACTCTAATAACCCAGGACACAGAGGCCGGTGCCAGGAGGTGTGTAGTCTGGGCAGAAGAGGGTATACCTACTGCCATACTGTATGTGCACCGCACTCTAATAACCCAGGACGCAGAGGGCGGTGCCAGGAGGTGTGTAGTCCGGGCAGAAGAGGGTATACCTACTGCCATATTGTATATGCACCGCACTCTAATAACCCAGGACGCAGAGGCCGGTGCTAGGAGGTGTGTAGTCCGGGCAGAAGAGGGTATACCTACTGCCATACTGTATATGCACCGCACTCTAATAACCCAGGACACAGAGGCCGGTGCCAGGAGGTGTGTAGTCCGGGCAGAAGAGGGTATACCTACTGCCATACTGTATATGCACCGCACTCTAATAACCCAGGACGCAGAGGCCGGTGCTAGGAGGTGTGTAGTCCGGGCAGAAGAGGGTATACCTACTGCCATACTGTATATGCACCGCACTCTAATAACCCAGGACGCAGAGGCCGGTGCTAGGAGGTGTGTAGTCCGGGCAGAAGAGGGTATACCTACTGCCATACTGTATGTGCACCGCACTCTAATAACCCAGGACACAGAGGCCGGTGCCAGGTGGTGTGTAGTCCGGGCAGAAGAGGGTATACCTACTGCCATACTGTATGTGCACCGCACTCTAATAACCCAGGACGCAGAGGCCGGTGCCAGGTGGTGTGTAGTCCGGGCAGAAGAGGGTATACCTACTGCCATACTGTATATGCACCGCACTCTAATAACCCAGGACACAGAGGCCGGAGCCAGGAGGTGTGTAGTTCCGGGCAGAAGCGGGTATACCTACTGCCATACTGTATGTGCACCGCACTCTAATAACCCAGGACACAGAGGCCGGTGCCAGGAGGTGTGTAGTTCCGGGCAGAAGAGGGTATACCTACTGCCATACTGTATGTGCACCGCACTCTAATAAACCAGGACACAGAGGCCGGTGCCAGGAGGTGTGTAGTTCCGGGCAGAAGAGGGTATACCTACTGCCATACTGTATATGCACCGCACTCTAATAACCCAGGACGCAGAGGCCGGTGCCAGGTGGTGTGTAGTCCGGGCAGAAGAGGGTATACCTACTGCCATACTGTATGTGCACCGCACTCTAATAACCCAGGACACAGAGGCCGGTGCCAGGAGGTGTGTAGTTCCGGGCAGAAGAGGGTATACCTACTGCCATACTGTATGTGCACCGCACTCTAATAACCCAGGACACAGAGGCCGGTGCCAGGAGGTGTGTAGTTCCGGGCAGAAGGGGGTATACCTACTGCCATACTGTATATGCACCGCACTCTAATAACCCAGGACACAGAGGCCGGTGCAAGGAGGTGTGTAGTCCGGGCAGAAGAGGGTATACCTACTGCCATACTGTATGTGCACCGCACTCTAATAACCCAGGACGCAGAGGCCGGTGCCAGGAGGTGTGTAGTCCGGTCAGAAGAGGGTATACCTACTGCCATACTGTATATGCACCGCACTCTAATAACCCAGGACACAGAGGCCGGTGCCAGGAGGTGTGTAGTTCCGGGCAGAAGAGGGTATACCTACTGCCACACTGTATGTGCACCGCACTCTAATAACCCAGGACACAGAGGCCGGTGCCAGGTGGTGTGTAGTCCGGGCAGAAGAGGGTATACCTACTGCCATACTGTATATGCACCGCACTCTAATAACCCAGGACACAGAGGCCGGTGCCAGGTGGTGTGTAGTCGGGTAGAAGGGGGTATACCTACTGCCATACTGTATATGCACCGCACTCTAATAACCCAGGACACAGAGGCCGGTGCCAGGTGGTGTGTAGTCGGGTAGAAGGGGGTATACCTACTGCCATACTGTATATGCACCGCACTCTAATAACCCAGGACACAGAGGCCGGTGCCAGGAGGTGTGTAGTCCGGGCAGAAGAGGGTATACCTACTGCCATACTGTATGTGCACCGCACTCTAATAACCCAGGACACAGAGGCTGGTGCCAGGTGGTGTGTAGTCCGGGCAGAAGAGGGTATACCTACTGCCATACTGTATGTGCACCGCACTCTAATAACCCAGGACACAGAGGCCGGTGCCAGGTGGTGTGTAGGCCGGGTAGAAGGGGGTATACCTACTGCCATACTGTATATGCACCGCACTCTAATAACCCAGGACACAGAGGCCGGTGCCAGGTGGTGTGTAGTCCGGGCAGAAGAGGGTATACCTACTGCCATACTGTATGTGCACCGCACTCTAATAACCCAGGACACAGAGGCCGGTGCCAGGTGGTGTGTAGTCCGGGCAGAAGAGGGTATACCTACTGCCATACTGTATGTGCACCGCACTCTAATAACCCAGGACGCAGAGGCTGGTGCCAGGTGGTGTGTAGTCCGGGCAGAAGAGGGTATACCTACTGCCATACTGTATGTGCACCGCACTCTAATAACCCAGGACGCAGAGGCCGGTGCCAGGTGGTGTGTAGTCCGGGCAGAAGAGGGTATACCTACTGCCATACTGTATGTGCACCGCACTCTAATAACCCAGGACGCAGAGGCCGGTGCCAGGAGGTGTGTAGTCCGGGCAGAAGAGGGTATACCTACTGCCATACTGTATATGCACCGCACTCTAATAACCCAGGACACAGAGGCCGGTGTCAGGAGGTGTGTAGTCCGGGCAGAAGAGGGTATACCTACTGCCATACTGTATGTGCACCGCACTCTAATAACCCAGGACGCAGAGGCCGGTGCCAGGTGGTGTGTAGTTCGGGTAGAAGAGGGTATACCTACTGCCATACTGTATATGCACCGCACTCTAATAACCCAGGACGCAGAGGCTGGTGCCAGGTGGTGTGTAGTCCGGGCAGAAGAGGGTATACCTACTGCCATACTGTATGTGCACCGCACTCTAATAACCCAGGAAGCAGAGGCCGGTGCCAGGAGGTGTGTAGTCCGGGCAGAAGAGGGTATACCTACTGCCATACTGTATGTGCACCGCACTCTAATAACCCAGGACGCAGAGGCCGGTGCCAGGAGGTGTGTAGTCCGGGCAGAAGAGGGTATACCTACTGCCATACTGTATGTGCACCGCACTCTAATAACCCAGGACGCAGAGGCCGATGCCAGGAGGTGTGTAGTCCGGGTGAAGAGGGTATACCTACTGCCATACTGTATATGCACCGCACTCTAATAACCCAGGACGAAGAGGCCGGTGCCAGGAGGTGTGTAGTCCGGGCAGAAGAGGGTATACCTACTGCCATACTGTATGTGCACCGCACTCTAATAACCCAGGACACAGAGGCCGGTGCCAGGTGGTGTGTAGTCCGGGTAGAAGGGGGTATACCTACTGCCATACTGTATGTGCACCGCACTCTAATAACCCAGGACACAGAGGCTGGTGCCAGGTGGTGTGTAGTCCGGGCAGAAGAGGGTGTACCTACTGCCATACTGTATGTGCACTGCACTCTAATAACCCAGGACGCAGAGGCCGGTGCCAGGAGGTGTGTAGTCCGGGTAGAAGAGGGTATACCTACTGCCATACTGTATATGCACCGCACTCTAATAACCCAGGACGCAGAGGCCGGTGCCAGGAGGTGTGTAGTCCGGGCAGAAGAGGGTATACCTACTGCCATACTGTATATGCACCGCACTCTAATAACCCAGGACACAAAGGCCATTGCCAGGAGGTGTGTAGTCCGGGCAGAAGAGGGTGTACCTACTGCCATACTGTATGTGCACCGCACTCTAATAACCCAGGACGCAGAGGCTGGTGCCAGGTGGTGTGTAGTCCGGGCAGAAGAGGGTATACCTACTGCCATACTGTATGTGCACCGCACTCTAATAACCCAGGACGCAGAGGCCGGTGCCAGGTGGTGTGTAGTCCGGGCAGAAGAGGGTATACCTACTGCCATACTGTATGTGCACCGCACTCTAATAACCCAGGACGCAGAGGCCGGTGCCAGGAGGTGTGTTGTCCGGGCAGAAGAGGGTATACCTACTGCCATACTGTATGTGCACCGCACTCTAATAACCCAGGACGCAGAGGCCGGTGCCAGGAGGTGTGTAGTCCGGGCAGAAGAGGGTATACCTACTGCCATACTGTATATGCACCGCACTCTAATAACCCAGGACGCAGAGGCCGGTTCCAGGTGGTGTGTAGTCCGGGCAGAAGAGGGTATACCTACTGCCATATTGTATATGCACCGCACTCTAATAACCCAGGACGCAGAGGCCGGTGCTAGGAGGTGTGTAGTCCGGGCAGAAGAGGGTATACCTACTGCCATACTGTATATGCACCGCACTCTAATAACCCAGGACACAGAGGCCGGTGCCAGGAGGTGTGTAGTCCGGGCAGAAGAGGGTATACCTACTGCCATACTGTATATGCACCGCACTCTAATAACCCAGGACGCAGAGGCCGGTGCTAGGAGGTGTGTAGTCCGGGCAGAAGAGGGTATACCTACTGCCATACTGTATATGCACCGCACTCTAATAACCCAGGACGCAGAGGCCGGTGCTAGGAGGTGTGTAGTCCGGGCAGAAGAGGGTATACCTACTGCCATACTGTATATGCACCGCACTCTAATAACCCAGGACACAGAGGCCGGTGCCAGGAGGTGTGTAGTCCGGGCAGAAGAGGGTATACCTACTGCCATACTGTATGTGCACCGCACTCTAATAACCCAGGACGCAGAGGCCGGTGCTAGGAGGTGTGTAGTCCGGGCAGAAGAGGGTATACCTACTGCCATACTGTATATGCACCGCACTCTAATAACCCAGGACGCAGAGGCCGGTGCTAGGAGGTGTGTAGTCCGGGCAGAAGAGGGTATACCTACTGCCATACTGTATATGCACCGCACTCTAATAACCCAGGACACAGAGGCCGGTGCCAGGAGGTGTGTAGTCCGGGCAGAATAGGGTATACCTACTGCCATACTGTATATGCACCGCACTCTAATAACCCAGGACGCAGAGGCCGGTGCTAGGAGGTGTGTAGTCCGGGCAGAAGAGGGTATACCTACTGCCATACTGTATATGCACCGCACTCTAATAACCCAGGACGCAGAGGCCGGTGCCAGGTGGTGTGTAGTCCGGGCAGAAGAGGGTATACCTACTGCCATACTGTATATGCACCGCACTCTAATAACCCAGGACGCAGAGGCCGGTGCCAGGAGGTGTGTAGTCCGGGCAGAAGAGGGTATACCTACTGCCATACTGTATGTGCACCGCACTCTAATAATCCAGGACGCAGAGGCCGGTGCCAGGAGGTGTGTTGTCCGGGCAGAAGAGGGTATACCTACTGCCATACTGTATATGCACCGCACTCTAATAACCCAGGACACAGAGGCCGGTGCCAGGAGGTGTGTAGTCTGGGCAGAAGAGGGTATACCTACTGCCATACTGTATGTGCACCGCACTCTAATAACCCAGGACGCAGAGGGCGGTGCCAGGAGGTGTGTAGTCCGGGCAGAAGAGGGTATACCTACTGCCATATTGTATATGCACCGCACTCTAATAACCCAGGACGCAGAGGCCGGTGCTAGGAGGTGTGTAGTCCGGGCAGAAGAGGGTATACCTACTGCCATACTGTATATGCACCGCACTCTAATAACCCAGGACACAGAGGCCGGTGCCAGGAGGTGTGTAGTCCGGGCAGAAGAGGGTATACCTACTGCCATACTGTATATGCACCGCACTCTAATAACCCAGGACGCAGAGGCCGGTGCTAGGAGGTGTGTAGTCCGGGCAGAAGAGGGTATACCTACTGCCATACTGTATATGCACCGCACTCTAATAACCCAGGACGCAGAGGCCGGTGCTAGGAGGTGTGTAGTCCGGGCAGAAGAGGGTATACCTACTGCCATACTGTATATGCACCGCACTCTAATAACCCAGGACGCAGAGGCCGGTGCTAGGAGGTGTGTAGTCCGGGCAGAAGAGGGTATACCTACTGCCATACTGTATGTGCACCGCACTCTAATAACCCAGGACACAGAGGCCGGTGCCAGGTGGTGTGTAGTCCGGGCAGAAGAGGGTATACCTACTGCCATACTGTATGTGCACCGCACTCTAATAACCCAGGACGCAGAGGCCGGTGCCAGGTGGTGTGTAGTCCGGGCAGAAGAGGGTATACCTACTGCCATACTGTATATGCACCGCACTCTAATAACCCAGGACACAGAGGCCGGAGCCAGGAGGTGTGTAGTTCCGGGCAGAAGCGGGTATACCTACTGCCATACTGTATGTGCACCGCACTCTAATAACCCAGGACACAGAGGCCGGTGCCAGGAGGTGTGTAGTTCCGGGCAGAAGAGGGTATACCTACTGCCATACTGTATGTGCACCGCACTCTAATAACCCAGGACACAGAGGCCGGTGCCAGGAGGTGTGTAGTTCCGGGCAGAAGAGGGTATACCTACTGCCATACTGTATATGCACCGCACTCTAATAACCCAGGACGCAGAGGCCGGTGCCAGGTGGTGTGTAGTCCGGGCAGAAGAGGGTATACCTACTGCCATACTGTATGTGCACCGCACTCTAATAACCCAGGACACAGAGGCCGGTGCCAGGAGGTGTGTAGTTCCGGGCAGAAGAGGGTATACCTACTGCCATACTGTATGTGCACCGCACTCTAATAACCCAGGACACAGAGGCCGGTGCCAGGAGGTGTGTAGTTCCGGGCAGAAGGGGGTATACCTACTGCCATACTGTATATGCACCGCACTCTAATAACCCAGGACACAGAGGCCGGTGCAAGGAGGTGTGTAGTCCGGGCAGAAGAGGGTATACCTACTGCCATACTGTATGTGCACCGCACTCTAATAACCCAGGACGCAGAGGCCGGTGCCAGGAGGTGTGTAGTCCGGGCAGAAGAGGGTATACCTACTGCCATACTGTATATGCACCGCACTCTAATAACCCAGGACGCAGAGGCCGGTGCCAGGTGGTGTGTAGTCCGAGCAGAAGAGGATATACCTACTGCCATACTGTATTTGCACCGCACTCTAATAACCCAGGACACAGAGGCCGGTGCCAGGTGGTGTGTAGTCCGGGCAGAAGAGGGTATACCTACTGCCATACTGTATATGCACCGCACTCTAATAACCCAGGACACAGAGGCCGGAGCCAGGAGGTGTGTAGTTCCGGGCAGAAGAGGGTATACCTACTGCCATACTGTATGTGCACCGCACTCTAATAACCCAGGACACAGAGGCCGGTGCCAGGAGGTGTGTAGTTCCGGGCAGAAGAGGGTATACCTACTGCCATACTGTATGTGCACCGCACTCTAATAACCCAGGACACAGAGGCCGGTGCCAGGAGGTGTGTAGTTCCGGGCAGAAGAGGGTATACCTACTGCCATACTGTATATGCACCGCACTCTAATAACCCAGGACGCAGAGGCCGGTGCCAGGTGGTGTGTAGTCCGGGCAGAAGAGGGTATACCTACTGCCATACTGTATGTGCACCGCACTCTAATAACCCAGGACACAGAGGCCGGTGCCAGGAGGTGTGTAGTTCCGGGCAGAAGAGGGTATACCTACTGCCATACTGTATGTGCACCGCACTCTAATAACCCAGGACACAGAGGCCGGTGCCAGGAGGTGTGTAGTTCCGGGCAGAAGAGGGTATACCTACTGCCATACTGTATGTGCACCGCACTCTAATAACCCAGGACACAGAGGCCGGTGCCAGGAGGTGTGTAGTTCCGGGCAGAAGAGGGTATACCTACTGCCATACTGTATATGCACCGCACTCTAATAACCCAGGACGCAGAGGCCGGTGCCAGGTGGTGTGTAGTCCGGGCAGAAGAGGGTATACCTACTGCCATACTGTATGTGCACCGCACTCTAATAACCCAGGACACAGAGGCCGGTGCCAGGAGGTGTGTAGTTCCGGGCAGAAGAGGGTATACCTACTGCCATACTGTATGTGCACCGCACTCTAATAACCCAGGACACAGAGGCCGGTGCCAGGAGGTGTGTAGTCCGGGCAGAAGGGGGTATACCTACTGCCATACTGTATATGCACCGCACTCTAATAACCCAGGACACAGAGGCCGGTGCCAGGTGGTGTGTAGTTCGGGCAGAAGAGGGTATACCTACTGCCATACTGTATGTGCACCGCACTCTAATAACCCAGGACACAGAGGCCGGTGCCAGGAGGTGTGTAGTTCCGGGCAGAAGAGGGTATACCTACTGCCACACTGTATGTGCACCGCACTCTAATAACCCAGGACATAGAGGCCGGTGCCAGGTGGTGTGTAGTCCGGGCAGAAGAGGGTATACCTACTGCCATACTGTATATGCACCGCACTCTAATAACCCAGGACACAGAGGCCGGTGCCAGGTGGTGTGTAGTCGGGTAGAAGGGGGTATACCTACTGCCATACTGTATATGCACCGCACTCTAATAACCCAGGACACAGAGGCCGGTGCCAGGAGGTGTGTAGTCCGGGCAGAAGAGGGTATACCTACTGCCATACTGTATGTGCACCGCACTCTAATAACCCAGGACACAGAGGCTGGTGCCAGGTGGTGTGTAGTCCGGGCAGAAGAGGGTATACCTACTGCCATACTGTATGTGCACCGCACTCTAATAACCCAGGACACAGAGGCCGGTGCCAGGTGGTGTGTAGGCCGGGTAGAAGGGGGTATACCTACTGCCATACTGTATATGCACCGCACTCTAATAACCCAGGACACAGAGGCCGGTGCCAGGTGGTGTGTAGTCCGGGCAGAAGAGGGTATACCTACTGCCATACTGTATGTGCACCGCACTCTAATAACCCAGGACACAGAGGCCGGTGCCAGGTGGTGTGTAGTCCGGGCAGAAGAGGGTATACCTACTGCCATACTGTATGTGCACCGCACTCTAATAACCCAGGACGCAGAGGCTGGTGCCAGGTGGTGTGTAGTCCGGGCAGAAGAGGGTATACCTACTGCCATACTGTATGTGCACCGCACTCTAATAACCCAGGACGCAGAGGCCGGTGCCAGGTGGTGTGTAGTCCGGGCAGAAGAGGGTATACCTACTGCCATACTGTATGTGCACCGCACTCTAATAACCCAGGACGCAGAGGCCGGTGCCAGGAGGTGTGTAGTCCGGGCAGAAGAGGGTATACCTACTGCCATACTGTATATGCACCGCACTCTAATAACCCAGGACACAGAGGCTGGTGCCAGGAGGTGTGTAGTCCGGGCAGAAGAGGGTATACCTACTGCCATACTGTATATGCACCGCACTCTAATAACCCAGGACACAGAGGCCGGTGTCAGGAGGTGTGTAGTCCGGGCAGAAGAGGGTATACCTACTGCCATACTGTATGTGCACCGCACTCTAATAACCCAGGACGCAGAGGCCGGTGCCAGGTGGTGTGTAGTTCGGGTAGAAGAGGGTATACCTACTGCCATACTGTATATGCACCGCACTCTAATAACCCAGGATGCAGAGGCTGGTGCCAGGTGGTGTGTAGTCCGGGCAGAAGAGGGTATACCTACTGCCATACTGTATGTGCACCGCACTCTAATAACCCAGGACGCAGAGGCCGGTGCCAGGTGGTGTGTAGTTCGGGTAGAAGAGGGTATACCTACTGCCATACTGTATATGCACCGCACTCTAATAACCCAGGACGCAGAGGCTGGTGCCAGGAGGTGTGTAGTTCCGGGCAGAAGAGGGTATACCTACTGCCATACTGTATATGCACCGCACTCTAATAACCCAGGACACAGAGGCCGGAGCCAGGAGGTGTGTAGTTCCGGGCAGAAGCGGGTATACCTACTGCCATACTGTATGTGCACCGCACTCTAATAACCCAGGACACAGAGGCCGGTGCCAGGAGGTGTGTAGTTCCGGGCAGAAGAGGGTATACCTACTGCCATACTGTATGTGCACCGCACTCTAATAACCCAGGACACAGAGGCCGGTGCCAGGAGGTGTGTAGTTCCGGGCAGAAGAGGGTATACCTACTGCCATACTGTATATGCACCGCACTCTAATAACCCAGGACGCAGAGGCCGGTGCCAGGTGGTGTGTAGTCCGGGCAGAAGAGGGTATACCTACTGCCATACTGTATGTGCACCGCACTCTAATAACCCAGGACACAGAGGCCGGTGCCAGGAGGTGTGTAGTTCCGGGCAGAAGAGGGTATACCTACTGCCATACTGTATGTGCACCGCACTCTAATAACCCAGGACACAGAGGCCGGTGCCAGGAGGTGTGTAGTTCCGGGCAGAAGGGGGTATACCTACTGCCATACTGTATATGCACCGCACTCTAATAACCCAGGACACAGAGGCCGGTGCAAGGAGGTGTGTAGTCCGGGCAGAAGAGGGTATACCTACTGCCATACTGTATGTGCACCGCACTCTAATAACCCAGGACGCAGAGGCCGGTGCCAGGAGGTGTGTAGTCCGGGCAGAAGAGGGTATACCTACTGCCATACTGTATATGCACCGCACTCTAATAACCCAGGACGCAGAGGCCGGTGCCAGGTGGTGTGTAGTCCGAGCAGAAGAGGATATACCTACTGCCATACTGTATGTGCACCGCACTCTAATAACCCAGGACACAGAGGCCGGTGCCAGGTGGTGTGTAGTCCGGGCAGAAGAGGGTATACCTACTGCCATACTGTATATGCACCGCACTCTAATAACCCAGGACACAGAGGCCGGAGCCAGGAGGTGTGTAGTTCCGGGCAGAAGAGGGTATACCTACTGCCATACTGTATGTGCACCGCACTCTAATAACCCAGGACACAGAGGCCGGTGCCAGGAGGTGTGTAGTTCCGGGCAGAAGAGGGTATACCTACTGCCATACTGTATGTGCACCGCACTCTAATAACCCAGGACACAGAGGCCGGTGCCAGGAGGTGTGTAGTTCCGGGCAGAAGAGGGTATACCTACTGCCATACTGTATATGCACCGCACTCTAATAACCCAGGACGCAGAGGCCGGTGCCAGGTGGTGTGTAGTCCGGGCAGAAGAGGGTATACCTACTGCCATACTGTATGTGCACCGCACTCTAATAACCCAGGACACAGAGGCCGGTGCCAGGAGGTGTGTAGTTCCGGGCAGAAGAGGGTATACCTACTGCCATACTGTATGTGCACCGCACTCTAATAACCCAGGACACAGAGGCCGGTGCCAGGAGGTGTGTAGTTCCGGGCAGAAGAGGGTATACCTACTGCCATACTGTATGTGCACCGCACTCTAATAACCCAGGACACAGAGGCCGGTGCCAGGAGGTGTGTAGTCCGGGCAGAAGGGGGTATACCTACTGCCATACTGTATATGCACCGCACTCTAATAACCCAGGACACAGAGGCCGGTGCCAGGTGGTGTGTAGTTCGGGCAGAAGAGGGTATACCTACTGCCATACTGTATGTGCACCGCACTCTAATAACCCAGGACACAGAGGCCGGTGCCAGGAGGTGTGTAGTTCCGGGCAGAAGAGGGTATACCTACTGCCACACTGTATGTGCACCGCACTCTAATAACCCAGGACACAGAGGCCGGTGCCAGGTGGTGTGTAGTCCGGGCAGAAGAGGGTATACCTACTGCCATACTGTATATGCACCGCACTCTAATAACCCAGGACACAGAGGCCGGTGCCAGGTGGTGTGTAGTCGGGTAGAAGGGGGTATACCTACTGCCATACTGTATATGCACCGCACTCTAATAACCCAGGACACAGAGGCCGGTGCCAGGAGGTGTGTAGTCCGGGCAGAAGAGGGTATACCTACTGCCATACTGTATGTGCACCGCACTCTAATAACCCAGGACACAGAGGCTGGTGCCAGGTGGTGTGTAGTCCGGGCAGAAGAGGGTATACCTACTGCCATACTGTATGTGCACCGCACTCTAATAACCCAGGACACAGAGGCCGGTGCCAGGTGGTGTGTAGGCCGGGTAGAAGGGGGTATACCTACTGCCATACTGTATATGCACCGCACTCTAATAACCCAGGACACAGAGGCCGGTGCCAGGTGGTGTGTAGTCCGGGCAGAAGAGGGTATACCTACTGCCATACTGTATGTGCACCGCACTCTAATAACCCAGGACACAGAGGCCGGTGCCAGGTGGTGTGTAGTCCGGGCAGAAGAGGGTATACCTACTGCCATACTGTATGTGCACCGCACTCTAATAACCCAGGACGCAGAGGCTGGTGCCAGGTGGTGTGTAGTCCGGGCAGAAGAGGGTATACCTACTGCCATACTGTATGTGCACCGCACTCTAATAACCCAGGACGCAGAGGCCGGTGCCAGGTGGTGTGTAGTCCGGGCAGAAGAGGGTATACCTACTGCCATACTGTATGTGCACCGCACTCTAATAACCCAGGACGCAGAGGCCGGTGCCAGGAGGTGTGTAGTCCGGGCAGAAGAGGGTATACCTACTGCCATACTGTATATGCACCGCACTCTAATAACCCAGGACACAGAGGCTGGTGCCAGGAGGTGTGTAGTCCGGGCAGAAGAGGGTATACCTACTGCCATACTGTATATGCACCGCACTCTAATAACCCAGGACACAGAGGCCGGTGTCAGGAGGTGTGTAGTCCGGGCAGAAGAGGGTATACCTACTGCCATACTGTATGTGCACCGCACTCTAATAACCCAGGACGCAGAGGCCGGTGCCAGGTGGTGTGTAGTTCGGGTAGAAGAGGGTATACCTACTGCCATACTGTATATGCACCGCACTCTAATAACCCAGGACGCAGAGGCTGGTGCCAGGTGGTGTGTAGTCCGGGCAGAAGAGGGTATACCTACTGCCATACTGTATGTGCACCGCACTCTAATAACCCAGGAAGCAGAGGCCGGTGCCAGGAGGTGTGTAGTCCGGGCAGAAGAGGGTATACCTACTGCCATACTGTATGTGCACCGCACTCTAATAACCCAGGACGCAGAGGCCGGTGCCAGGAGGTGTGTAGTCCGGGCAGAAGAGGGTATACCTACTGCCATACTGTATGTGCACCGCACTCTAATAACCCAGGACGCAGAGGCCGATGCCAGGAGGTGTGTAGTCCGGGTGAAGAGGGTATACCTACTGCCATACTGTATATGCACCGCACTCTAATAACCCAGGACGAAGAGGCCGGTGCCAGGAGGTGTGTAGTCCGGGCAGAAGAGGGAATACCTACTGCCATACTGTATGTGCACCGCACTCTAATAACCCAGGACACAGAGGCCGGTGCCAGGAGGTGTGTAGTTCCGGGCAGAAGAGGGTATACCTACTGCCATACTGTATATGCACCGCACTCTAATAACCCAGGACGCAGAGGCCGGTGCCAGGTGGTGTGTAGTCCGGGCAGAAGAGGGTATACCTACTGCCATACTGTATGTGCACCGCACTCTAATAACCCAGGACACAGAGGCCGGTGCCAGGAGGTGTGTAGTTCCGGGCAGAAGAGGGTATACCTACTGCCATACTGTATGTGCACCGCACTCTAATAACCCAGGACACAGAGGCCGGTGCCAGGAGGTGTGTAGTTCCGGGCAGAAGAGGGTATACCTACTGCCATACTGTATGTGCACCGCACTCTAATAACCCAGGACACAGAGGCCGGTGCCAGGAGGTGTGTAGTCCGGGCAGAAGGGGGTATACCTACTGCCATACTGTATATGCACCGCACTCTAATAACCCAGGACACAGAGGCCGGTGCCAGGTGGTGTGTAGTTCGGGCAGAAGAGGGTATACCTACTGCCATACTGTATGTGCACCGCACTCTAATAACCCAGGACACAGAGGCCGGTGCCAGGAGGTGTGTAGTTCCGGGCAGAAGAGGGTATACCTACTGCCACACTGTATGTGCACCGCACTCTAATAACCCAGGACACAGAGGCCGGTGCCAGGTGGTGTGTAGTCCGGGCAGAAGAGGGTATACCTACTGCCATACTGTATATGCACCGCACTCTAATAACCCAGGACACAGAGGCCGGTGCCAGGTGGTGTGTAGTCGGGTAGAAGGGGGTATACCTACTGCCATACTGTATATGCACCGCACTCTAATAACCCAGGACACAGAGGCCGGTGCCAGGAGGTGTGTAGTCCGGGCAGAAGAGGGTATACCTACTGCCATACTGTATGTGCACCGCACTCTAATAACCCAGGACACAGAGGCTGGTGCCAGGTGGTGTGTAGTCCGGGCAGAAGAGGGTATACCTACTGCCATACTGTATGTGCACCGCACTCTAATAACCCAGGACACAGAGGCCGGTGCCAGGTGGTGTGTAGGCCGGGTAGAAGGGGGTATACCTACTGCCATACTGTATATGCACCGCACTCTAATAACCCAGGACACAGAGGCCGGTGCCAGGTGGTGTGTAGTCCGGGCAGAAGAGGGTATACCTACTGCCATACTGTATGTGCACCGCACTCTAATAACCCAGGACACAGAGGCCGGTGCCAGGTGGTGTGTAGTCCGGGCAGAAGAGGGTATACCTACTGCCATACTGTATGTGCACCGCACTCTAATAACCCAGGACGCAGAGGCTGGTGCCAGGTGGTGTGTAGTCCGGGCAGAAGAGGGTATACCTACTGCCATACTGTATGTGCACCGCACTCTAATAACCCAGGACGCAGAGGCCGGTGCCAGGTGGTGTGTAGTCCGGGCAGAAGAGGGTATACCTACTGCCATACTGTATGTGCACCGCACTCTAATAACCCAGGACGCAGAGGCCGGTGCCAGGAGGTGTGTAGTCCGGGCAGAAGAGGGTATACCTACTGCCATACTGTATATGCACCGCACTCTAATAACCCAGGACACAGAGGCTGGTGCCAGGAGGTGTGTAGTCCGGGCAGAAGAGGGTATACCTACTGCCATACTGTATATGCACCGCACTCTAATAACCCAGGACACAGAGGCCGGTGTCAGGAGGTGTGTAGTCCGGGCAGAAGAGGGTATACCTACTGCCATACTGTATGTGCACCGCACTCTAATAACCCAGGACGCAGAGGCCGGTGCCAGGTGGTGTGTAGTTCGGGTAGAAGAGGGTATACCTACTGCCATACTGTATATGCACCGCACTCTAATAACCCAGGACGCAGAGGCTGGTGCCAGGTGGTGTGTAGTCCGGGCAGAAGAGGGTATACCTACTGCCATACTGTATGTGCACCGCACTCTAATAACCCAGGAAGCAGAGGCCGGTGCCAGGAGGTGTGTAGTCCGGGCAGAAGAGGGTATACCTACTGCCATACTGTATGTGCACCGCACTCTAATAACCCAGGACGCAGAGGCCGGTGCCAGGAGGTGTGTAGTCCGGGCAGAAGAGGGTATACCTACTGCCATACTGTATGTGCACCGCACTCTAATAACCCAGGACGCAGAGGCCGATGCCAGGAGGTGTGTAGTCCGGGTGAAGAGGGTATACCTACTGCCATACTGTATATGCACCGCACTCTAATAACCCAGGACGAAGAGGCCGGTGCCAGGAGGTGTGTAGTCCGGGCAGAAGAGGGAATACCTACTGCCATACTGTATGTGCACCGCACTCTAATAACCCAGGACACAGAGGCC
>NW_026967807.1:92500-95000 GCF_028390025.1 Pseudophryne corroboree | reverse complement strand
CATTATGACATCATCATCATCATCATCATCATCATCATCATCATCATCACAATTGTGATAACTTCACAACTGTGACATCATCACTATTATGACATCACCATTATAACATGAACACCATTATGACATTATCACTATTTTGGACAACATTATCAGTATGACATCATCATCATCAACATTGTTGTCATCGTCAACATCATCATCATCATCATCATCATCATCATCATCATCATCACAATTATGATATCTTCACCATTGTGACATCATCACTATTATGACATCATCACTATTATGATATGAACACCATTATGACATTATCACTATTGTGACAACATTATCATTATGACATCATCATCATCATCATCATCATCATCATCACCACCACCACCACCACAGTTATAATATCTTAACCATTGTGACATCATCAGTATTATTACATCATTACCTTTATGACTTGAACACCATTATGATATTATCACTATTGTGACAACATTATCATTATGACATCATCATCATCATCTTCATCAACATCATCATCATCATCATCACAATTGTGATAACTTCACTACTGTGACATCATCACTATTATGACATCATCACCTTTATGACATTAACACCATTATGACATTATCACTATTTTGGACAACAACATCATCATCATCATCATCATCATCATCATAATCATCATCATCATCACCATCATCACCATCATCACAGTTATGATATTTTCACCATTGTCACATCATCATTATTATGACATCACCATTATGCCATGAATACCATTATGAAATTACCACTATTTTGGACAACATTATCATTATGACATCATCATCATCATCATCATCATCACAATTATGATATCTTCACCATTGTGACATCATCACTATTATGACATCATCACCTTTATGACATGAACACCATTATGACATTATCACTATTGTGACAACATTATCATTATGACATCATCATCATCACAATTATGATATCTTCACCATTGTTACATCATCACTATTATGACATCACCATTATGCCATGAACACCATTATGACATTATCACTATTTTGGACAACATTATCATTATGACATCATCATCATCATCATCATCATCACAATTGTGATAACTTCACCATTGTGACATCATCACTATTATGACATCACCATTATGACATGAACACCATTATGACATTATCATTATTGTGACAACATTATTATTATTATGACATCATCATCATCATCATCATCATCATCATCATAACAATTATGATATCTTCACCATTGTGACATCATCACCTTTATGACATGAACACCATTTTGACATTAGTACTATTTTGGACAACATTATCATTATGACATCATCATCATCATCATCATCATCATCATCATCATTACAATTGTGATAACTTCACCACTGTGACATTATCACTATTATGATATTAACAACATTATGACATTATCACTATTGTGACAACATTATCATTATGACATCATCATCATCATCATCATCATCATCATCATCATCATCATCATCATCGTCATCATCATCACAGTTATGATATCTTAACCATTGTGACATCATCACTATTATGACATCATCACCATTATGACATGAACACCATTATGACATTATCACTATTGTGACAACATTATCATTATGACGACATCATCATCATCATCATCATCATCATCAACATCATCATCGTCATCATAACAATAATGATATCTTCACCATTGTGACATCATCACCTTTATGACATGAACACCATTATGACATTATCACTATTGTGACAACATTATCTTTATGACATCATCATCATCATCATCATCATAATTGAGATAACTTCACCACTGTGACATCATCACTATTATGACATGAACACCATTATGACATTATCACTATTGTGACAACATTTTCATTATGACATCATCATCATCATTATCATCATCATCATCATCATCATCATCATCATCATCACAGTTATGATATCTTCACCATTATGACATCATCACTATTATGACATCATCACCTTTATGACATGAACACCATTATGACATTATCACTATTGTGACAACATTTTCATTATGACATCATCATCATCATCATCATCATCATCATCATCATCATCATCATCATTATCATCATCATCATCATCATCATCATCATCACAGTTATGATATCTTCACCATTATGACATCATCACTATTATGACATCATCACCATTATGACATGAACACCATTATGACATTATCACTATTTTGGACAACATTATCATTATGACATCATCATCATCATCATCATCATCATCATCATCATCATCATCATCATCATCATCACAATTGTGATAACTTCACAACTGTGACATCATCACTATTATGACATCACCATTATAACATGAACACCATTATGACATTATCACTATTTTGGACAACATTATCATTATGACATCATCATCATCAACATCGTTGTCATCGTCAACATCATCATCATCATCATCATCATCATCAT
>NW_026967807.1:7500-10000 GCF_028390025.1 Pseudophryne corroboree | reverse complement strand
TTATGACATCATTATTATGACATGAACACCATTATGACATTATCACTATTTTGGACAACATCATCATTATATCATCATCATCATCATCACAATTATGATATATTCACCATTGTGACATCATCACTATTATAACATCACCATTATGACATGAACACCATTATGACATTATCATTATTTTGGACAACATTATCATTATGACATCATCATCATCATCATCATCATCATCAACATCATCATCATCATCATCACAATTATGATATCTTCACCATTGTGACATCATCACTATTTTGACATCATCACCATTATGACATGAACACCATTATTACATTATCACTATTGTGACAACATTATCATTATGACATCATCATCATCATCATCATCACCACAGTTATGATATCTTCACCATTGTCACATCATCATTATTATGACATCACCATTATGCCATGAATACCATTATGAAATTATCACTATTTTGGACAACATTATCATTATGACATCATCATCATCATCATCATCATCATCATCAACAACATTGTCGTCGTCATCATCGTCGTCATCATCATCATCATCATCATCATCATCATCATCACAATTATGATATCTTCACCATTGTGAAATCATCACTATTATGACATGAACACCATTATGACATTATCACTATTTTGGACAACATTATCATTATGACATCATCATCATCATCATCATCATCATCATCAACATCATCATCATCATCATCACCACAATATTGATATCTTCACAATTGTGACATCATCACTATTTTGACATGAACACCATTATGACATTATCACTATTGTGACAACATTATCATTTTGACATCATCATCATCATCATCATCAACAACAACATCATCATCATCATCATCATCATCATCATCATCATCACAGTTATGATATCTTCACCATTGTGACATCATCACTATTATGACATCATCACCTTTATGACATGAACACCATTATGACATTATCACTATTTTGGACAACATTATCATTATGACATCATCATCATCATCATAATCAACATCGTCGTCATCGTCAACATCATCATCATCATCATCACAATTATGATATCTTCACCATTGTGACATCATCACTATTATGACATCACTATTATGACATGAACACCATTATGACATTATCACTATTGTGACAACATTATCATTATGTCATCATCATCATCATCATCATCATCATCATCATCACAATTATGATATCTTCACCATTGTGACATCATCACTATTATGACATCACCATTATGACATGAACACCATTATGATATTATCACTATTTGGACAACAACATCATCATCATCATCATCTTCATCATCATCATCATCATCATCATCATCATTATCACCACAGTTATGATATCTTCACTATTGTGACATCACTATTATGACATGAACACCATTATGACATCATCACTATTTTGGACAACATTATCATTATGACATCTTCATCATCATCATCATCATCATCATCATCTTCATCATCACAATTATGATATCTTCACCATTGTGACATCATCACTATTATGACATCACTATTATGACATGAAC
Source organism: Pseudophryne corroboree (assembly GCF_028390025.1). Classification (NCBI taxonomy): domain Eukaryota; kingdom Metazoa; phylum Chordata; class Amphibia; order Anura; family Myobatrachidae; genus Pseudophryne; species Pseudophryne corroboree. Next base: position 8,425 of record NW_026967807.1, on the reverse strand, counting down.
ACCATTATGATATTATCACTATTTTGGACTACATCATCATCATCATCATCATCATCATCATCATCATCACAATTATGATATCTTCACCATTGTGACATCATCACTATTTTGACATCATCACCATTATGACATGAACACCATTATGACATTATCACTATTGTGACAACATTATCATTATGACATCATCATCATCATCATCATCATAATCGTCATCATCACAATTATGATATCTTCACCATTGTGACATCATCACTATTATGACATGAACACCATTATGACATTATCACTATTTTGGACAACATTATCATTATGACATCATCATCATCATCATCATCATCATCATCATCATCACCACCACCACAATATTGATATCTTCACCATTGTGAAATCATCACTATTTTGACATCATCACCATTATGACATGAACACCATTATGACATTACCACTATTGTTACAACATTATCATTATGACATCATCATCATCATCATCAACAACATCATCATCATCATCATCATCATCATCATCATCATCATCACAGTTATGATATCTTCACCATTGTGACATCATCACTATTATGACATCATCACCTTTATGACATGAACACCATTATGACATTATTACTATTGTGACAACATTATCATTATGACATCATCATCATCATCATCATCACAATTATGATATCTTCACCATTGTGACATCATCACTATTATGACATCACCATTATGACATGAACACCATTATGACATTATCACTATTTTGGACAACATTATCATTATGACATCATCATCATCATCATCATCATCATCATCAACATCGTCGTCATCGTCATCATCATCATCACCACCATCATCATCATCATCATCACAATTGTAATAACTTCACCACTGTGACATCATCACTATTATGACATCATCACTATTATGA